>NC_054371.1:198426990-198691990 GCF_017654675.1 Xenopus laevis
CATTTAATTGTGTGCAATTATGTGAACTACTGCACTTGTGCTGTATCAAAACCAAATAAAACTACTGGAATTCAACTAATAAGGTAAAATCACTGGGTCACTGAGTGACCATTCAGAGCAGAAACCATAGGTCAGAACCTCATTACCTCTATCAAAAACTTCTGGTAGATCTTGTTTGAACTCCTGCATTAGAGGATTGATCCATTCCTGTACCTGAATCCCCATTTCTTTAGTAAGCACTTGAATTGTTGCAGTCTTTCCACAGCCCGGGGGCCCAGTTAGTAATAAAATCTGACCCCCCTGGAAAAAACAAGAAAAATCAAGATATTTCCCGACATCTTTAAGAACACTTCTTATTGTACTTAAACAACTGAGGTCAATGTCACACACAGCAGTTTCTCTGCTGACTGAAGCTGCTGTTTCAGCCCCTATGCCCCAATTATGCGTCCAGAGATATTAATCTGATCTGCCTGTCACCATGCATATTTTGGTTCAAAAATGCAAACAATCATTTTTGGGTCAAAATCCACCCTATTTGGGATTGCATTCCTGATGCTACACCTATAGGTCAGTGAGTGGGGCTTAATCAGAGAACAGATAAACCACTGCATTTAACATTAGTTTAAAAGGTGTGCGTATGGGCATGGCTGAAAAACATAATGATCATGAGCACACCTGATGAAAGGAATAGCTTCAAATTATTCTGTAATAGATTTAGAGGGGAAAAGGTGAACAACAGAGAGTAAAGCTACCTGAACCAAGATATTGTAGCATTGCTTTCAGTTATGTCTAGAGTCTTTTGATGCTATAACATTACCAAAGCATCTTAGCTGCAAGATTTATTTATTTTAGCATTCACTGCATTTTTCTGCTAGTGGCAGAAAGATGAATAAAATTATGAGTTGAGCTAAAATATAGACATGGAAAAAAAAAAAACTAAAGATAGCAAAAATAAATAAAGAGGGAAAGTGTAAACAAAACAGACAGTGTCCCTTTGTTGTGCCATGGTCAATAAATTCATAAACAAAAAAGCCTGGAAGCCAACATTTATGAATTTGCACCTGTGTAGTAACACATGGCAACATCAACCAGATTGTACCGTCAGCTGGCTACTAATAGGTTACTATTCAGGTGCAAATTTGCACAGTATTACAGTGTGCAGACTTTCTAATTGAAATAAAATGCACATTTCCGCTTCCAGTAACAAACCTGCTTCTGTGGCCTCTTCTCCACATGGGTTTTCAACCAGGCCTCAACCTCTTCAATTTTTTTCTTGTGCACGGCAAGTTCTGCCTACAGAAGTATACAAGGGAACATTGTGTTCTGTTTATTATTATGCCACTATAACCAGTGTTTATAAACATAAATGACTGAATTATTACGGTCTGTCAGGTCTTTCCCAGCACATCTTTCCCAGCAAGGTTGCTTATTCCTAGTTATTTTCATAAAGTTACATTTATCCTCAGCAAAGTATTCAATAAAAATGTAGCTTTGCAGTAGGATTTGGACGATTGGCTCAAGCTATAACAAATACAAGCTCAGAACTTCTCTTCTCAATTTAAACTATTGTCGTTTGGATATGCAGCAGCATAGTGGATAAGTGTTTTCTACCTGAATTTCTGGTCTGTATTTATCAATCCAGGGATCATTCTGGGAGTAGTCAAAAGTATGTTGATTATTATCGCTAGCATGGTCTTTTGTAAATGGATTGGTTCTCTTCTTTCCGTGTTTGTTCTCTAAGGAAGATTCATTCTTTGTTTGGGCGCATCTTTTAACAATTCCTGATGTCTGAGATGAAGCTTTGCTTGTGTTTCCAAAGAAGTCTTCAAAAGATGGTTCAACCCAGTCAGTAATCTACATAAAACACAGACATTTACATATCTTTCCAAATATATTGTCAGCCAATCCATACCAGAAGTAAAACATATATTAACATATGCCATTAATCCACTGCAAAAAGAGTTAAAAAAAGATCTTCACCAACACAAAACAGGGGCACAGTATAATAATTGTACCTGCTGATGTATACTTAGTCCTGTACCTGTACAGCTCTGATTTGATAATGCCTATGCACGGGCTATAAGCAAACAAAGAGGGTTCTTCCTTGTAACGCTTTGTGTGACTTTATATATTTTTTTTTTTTTGCCTTTCCACCTTCGCTACGGACTAATCAACCTAATGATGGCAAGGAATATTGCCCAAGCTTGAGCCTTAACAAAGAATGAAAGTAGTTACAGTGTAGGTCAGTATCCCCTTCAAATAAGTCATAATATAAAAAAAGCAAGAGGGAAAAAAACATACATTAAGTATAAATACACATGTCCTGCAATTGATTACGTTACCTTAGCGGAGGTTACCTTCCTTCTGCAAGATGTTTTTGACATTATCAAAGTGTCCTATTCCCATCAGCTCAGCAGATGATGACATATAACATACAGTGGGTCTACAAAAAGAAAAAGGACATATTTATTTATTATTAACAGCAAGTGGTAACATGACCATGTAACCTTATCATAATAAATATCTGAATGAAAAGCATGAAATGGGAGGTGATTAATTGTTAACAGTGTCTTGAGATCTATTGATCCCCAGCTAAAGGTCTACTACTGGTAGATCACCTTTTGGGCACCCCTGCTCTAAGGCATTGCTTTTCCGGCAGAGGATGCTGGGAATGGAGGGCACATGAAGTTAACTTTTAGCATGTTGTAGAGAGTGATATTCTCAGACAATTTGCAATCGGTTTTTATTTTTTATTATTTGTGGTTATGTTACTTAGTTTTTTATTAAGCAGCCTTCTAGTTTATAATTTCAGGAATGTGGTTGCCAAGGGCCAAATGACCCTAGCAACCATGCATTGATTTGAATAAGAGACTGGGATAGGTCTGAATAGAAAGATGAGTAATAAAAAGTGGCAATAGCAATAAATGTGTAGCATTTGTTTTACTTGGGGTCAGAGAGTCAGAAGCAGAAGGTAAGTCATTAAAAAAACAAATAATGCAGAACAATTTAAAAGTTAATATCACTTTAACCCCAAATACAAGTCAACACGTCTACTAGAATGTCATAATTTCCCACCTACACATGCAGAAGAAGATACACACATAGAAAATACATGACTGAGAACAATGAAAGCATTTGAAAATATACACAGAATTGAGCTAAACCCGGTAGAGAATCGTCCTACCCCACCGGGACTCACCTCATAACAATCACTCAGGGAGAAGCTGAGAATAGACCACTGTAACAGGAATATGCCCTGGAATGTGTGGGCAAGATCCTCCCTGGCACACTGCCAACACCGGAAACAGTCAGAGGAAGCAAAGGGAGGCAATTAGACAGCAGGGCATTGCTCGCTTACGCTCCCAAAGAGTTCAACGTTAAACCAAAAGCCAGCGTGAAACTTCTCACGGAAACCGCTATAGAAGTACCAAATTTCTAAGACTCCGGCACGAAAGTTAAAACTTCATACGGCGCTCACATTGCGTGGCTCAGGTTTTTTTCGTCACAATCCACGGACGCACGTACAAAAAGAACGTACGCGTATGAAGGCGCCATCTTTGATTCGGGATGTGATGTAATTCCGAGATGACCAATAGGATGATTACATTTTTTGGAGGCGGGGTACCGCGTGGTATAGAGCGTGTGTGTGTATGGTATATGTCTCGTGCGCAGAAGGACAGTCACCATGCGCTCCCCGAACATCCTTCTGACAGGTAAGAAGCGGACACTGTCCTTGCCCATCTGTCCAGCGGAGATCCTACAACTCACGATAGCTTTGTCGAAATCGATTTAGTCATGGGTTTGGTGCTGGGTTGCCAGGTCTAAACTTCAAAGTCAGCTTTATAGAACCAGCACAAAACTAGCCAAGAGGCACTTCAAAAATAGCACAAAATGTGCAGTGAAAAACTAAAAAATAAATGTGTGTGTATATATATATATATATATATATATATATATATATATATATATGAATTTTCCATGAGGCAAAATGGCACAGATTTGCCAGTTACCAGGGGTGTAACTACAGAGGGGGCCCAGGAGGCAGGACCACCATCAGGGGACAAGTGTCCAATGTTTGTTTGTTTTTTTTTTTAAAAAATGCTTTGGACCCAATTTTTTTTAACTTGTAAGGGGGGCCCTCGCGCCAATGATGTTTTCAAAAAAAAAAACAACAATTTTTGGGCCCCCAATCTTTTTAACTTGTAAGGGGGGCCCTGGCACCAATGTTTTTTTTAAAAAAAACTTTTATGGGGGGCTCTGGTGCCAATTGTTTTTTTTTTTTTTAAACTTATAAGGGGGCCCTGACCATCAATAGCTTTTTATAACTTGTGTGTGGGGGGGTTACTTTTTTAGCGCTGATGTCTGTGTAGTCTTTTAACTGTGATGTGGAATGGGCGGGGCTTCGGTGCCGGGGTGGGTGGGGCCCCAAAAGTGTTGATGCACGGGCCCCCGTGATTGCTAATGGCGGCCCTGCCAGGAGGTATAGGTGCCCCATAGGGTCACCAGCAGATTTTTGTCCCAAAATTGTCTGAAATTGACAGGGCTGCTCCGACCATGAGGCGAGGTGAGAACCTTGCCTCAGGCATTCTGGCGCGGCCAGTTACCAGGGGCGGCAAAAATAATAAAATGGAAATTCGGCTCTGCTAGTGCATGGAGCGCAATGTCGCACACTGAACTAGTGATGCTGCCTCTCCTCGACCCGCTCCGACGCTAATATTTGATGTTACTGGTCCTGTAAAGAGGGACTGGAATAATGGTGAGTTATAAACCCATTACAGTACGTTATAAAGTGTGTGAAGGCTAACTCAGTAATATTTTGCAATTTAAACCTGTCAGCACTCATTGTAGAATAGATATTCAACATTGTAAAAATTTTAAAATTGTAACAATGCTACACTTTGAAACATGTTTCATGTTAGAGCCTTTTACACAGGCTAGACCAGGGGTCAGCAACCTTTACTATCAAAAGAGCCATTTTGCCCCCTCTTCCACTAAAGAAAAATAGTCTAGAGCCGCAAAACATAAAACAGATTTTTAAAACAGACTTTTAAAAGTTTTAACCTTTTTTCAATTTTAACTTACAACAACCGAATACAACAAACAAAAGTGCAGTGTGTATGTGTAGGCCTACTTTGAAATAAATTAAACACTAAATAGCCCTATTAAATGCTAGTTTTCTCATCTGTTTAATGTAATTTCTGTTTCTGAAGTTCAATGCTGATCTTCCTTCTCTTGTCTTGAGTTTGTGACCGTGGTAAGGACCATGATGAATTCATCTTTCTGCGGCTCGGTCTTGCCTGTAACTCCTGGGATGTCTATACAGCCCTCGCACCTGGTGGCGGCTTCCTGAGTGTGCGACTGCAGTTAGCTAACCGTTAGCTTTCCCCGGTCACACAATCAAGCAGGTGCGAGGGCTGTATAGCCAACCTGAGCCGCAGCAAGTAGGATGAAGAGCTGCATGAGGCTCCGGAGCCTCAGGTTGCCTACCCCTGGGCTAGACAAATGGAAGCAGTGGCCTGTTGTTTTATCTGGACTGAGAATGGACAATAATGAATTGTACAAGACATTGTATTTTACACTTTTTTACTTCTTACATCTCTAGTCTACACCTCTTGTAACTTTGGATATGAACATTCTGCACAGTTGGATTTTCCCACATGAAGGCTATATTATTGGACTCACTAAAGACTTTTATGGATTGTACTATTTGACACATTAATATATTTAATTTATTCAATTTACTGATTTTACGGGATGTTTTTGTAACTAAAGATATTAATTTTTATAAAAAAACTAAATAAATACCCACAATGCACTTTAAGAGGTGAAAGGTCAAGGAATGCTTAAATATTTCCTTTGTGTTTGTTCTTGCACACTTGATAAAGGGCCTTGCCTGAAACATGTTGTCCCAATAAAAAGCACTTTGCAGTCCTAGTTACTGCCCTGGATTTGTCCTGCTTCTTACCATTATACATGAACCTGTATGAGGGACTGGAGATCCCAAAATCTGGTAACTCCCGACTTCTACAAAAGTCAGTCCCGTTGCATGCTGGGTATTGTAGTCTTTAGGGATGCACCGAATCCACTATTTTGGATTCAGCCGAACCCCCGAATCCTTCACGAAGGATTTGGCCGAATACAGAACCAAATCTGAATCCTAATTTGCATATGCAAATTAAGGGTGGGAAGGGGAAAACATTTTTTATTTCCTTGTTTTGTGACAAAAAGTTACGCGATTTCCCGCCCGCCCCTAATTTGCATATACAAATTAGGATTTGGTTTGGCCGGACAGAAGGATTCGGCCGAATCCGAATCCTGCTGAAAAAGGCCGAATCCCGAACCGAATCTTAGGTTCGGTGCATCCCTAGTAGTCTTACGTTAAACTTGGCAAATTTTTGAACAAAAACTACATTACCCAACATGTATTTGGAGATGCAGGCTTGGCACATTAGGGCAATTAAAAACTTTGGATGGTTTCCAAAGTACAAACCAGTCAAAGGCCCAAAATGTAGCCCAAATCTGTACCTTTGAAAACCCACCTGGCTGGAAAACCACCAACCTGACAACCCTGGTTTGTTGTATATCATGTGCACTTTTAATTACTTGGACGGGTAGTGTGTGTATCCAAATTCAAAGTCGTGGGTAGTGTATATGTTGGTTTGGGCGTGACTGGCACTGGGTATAATGCAGTGTATATGCCCTGAGCAGACACTCTGGCACTGGAGAGGGGGAGCACTAACATTCCTCAATCTATAAATACCCATATCAAAAGGGTGGTTCATCTTTGTTACCTTCTGGTATGTTATAGGTGTCCAGTTCTTTTTTAGTATTTGCCTTTTGTTCTGACACTGCAGCTTTCAAATAGGGGGGGGGGGGTCATTGACCCTTTCTAAAAAAAATAAAATGCTACATATTGTTATTGCTACTATTTATCACTCATCTTTCTACTCAGGACTTCTCCAATTCATATTCCAATCTCTTGTTCAAATCAGTGCATGGCTGCTAGGGTAATTTAGTCCCTAACAACCAGATTGCTGAAACTGCAAACTGGAGAGCTGCTGAATACAAATCAATCAAAAATCACAAATAATAATAAATGAAACCCAATTGCAAATTGGTTCATTATATCACTCTACATCATACTAAAAGATCATTTAAAAGTGAACAAACCCTTTAAGTTCAACTTCTCACAGATACAATTTACAAGATTTTTCTGGTTCTGGTTGGACTATACCTGTTGGGTACATATAGCTTCAGCAGCTGTTGTTTATTACAGATTTGTTGGTTTGCCTGGCATGGGCACTAACAGGAAATATTGTACCCCAAAGAGTCTGATAACCCTACTAGGCCTGGCACTGCTATGATAGATGTTTGCAGACACTGCTGAGTCACACAAATATCCCAGTGGTGCCCTCCCAGTAACAGATTGAAGTGGTTGTTCACCTTTGAGATAACTTTTATTATGGTATAGAGAGTGATATTCTGAGACAATTTGCAATTGGTTTCATTTTTTATTATTGAAGGTTTTTCAGTTATTTATCTTTTTATTCAACAGCTCTTCAATTTGCATCGTAATCTGGTAACTAGGGTCCAAATTACCCTAGCAACCATGCATTGATTTGAATAAGAGCCTGGAATAAGAGAGGGCCTGAATAGAAGGATCAGTAATAAAAAGTAATAATACATTTGTAGCCTTACAGAGCATTTAAAGGTGAACCACCCCTTTAATGACAGCACTGCTTTCATGTATTAAAAGTGGCAATGTCTCATATATTCAAAAATGAATTGTTTTATTCAAGCTCTAGTTGCTCAGTAGTGTAGTAAAACATTCAAAGAGCAGTACATGGAATAGCAGACTCAATAGGAAAATTGTAGTGCTGAGTAACAAATAATAAATGGCTTTGACAATAAGGGCTCTTACTCACTGGCGTTTTGACCTGCGCTCCCCTGCGTTCCGTTTTTTGGCGTTCAGCCGCAGGGGAGCGCAGGAATAGACGCAAGTCATTATTTCAAATGGGGCTGTACTCACTCAGGCGCGTGTAGGCGCCGAACGCAGGTTCAGACGCAACATGCTGCATTTTTCCTGCGTTCGGCGCCTACACGCGCCTGAGTGAGTACAGCCCCATTTGAAATAATGACTTGCGTCTATTCCTGCGCTCCCCTGCGGCTGAACGCCGAAAAACGGAACGCAGGGGAGCGCAGGCAAAAACGCTCATGTGTAAGAGCCCTAACCCATGTGTTTTGGCCATGAGTGCTGACACGACAGTCTTCATTTAAAGCTGCTAATCTTCAGCTACTGCGCCACTGCTTTTATTGCTGCTCTCAGCATTGCTTTCACTGTGGCCATTGTGAAAACCCCCAATCCATCTCCCTTCAGTGGTCACAGTTATACTTTTAAAAGCAAACGTTTGGGCACCCCTTGCCAAATTACATACTGAGTACCTTTTATAAGTGAAAAGTAGTAAATTAGTAGTACATGTTTGCAAGTGCCCCAGTTACTGGTTCCTTTGTTTAAAGGTGTTTCTTTGTTTAAAGTTGTTGAAATCAGGGATGCACTGAATCCACTATTTTGGATTCGGCCGAAGCCCCGAAACCTTCACGAAGGATTTGGCCGAATACCGAATCCTTATTTGCATATGCAAATTAGGGGTGGGAAGGGGAAAACATTTTTTGATTCCTTGTTTTGTGACAAAAAGTCACACTATTTCCCTCCCCGTCCCTAATTTGCATATGTAAATTAGGATTTGGCTCGGCCTGGACAGAAGGATTCGGCCGAATCCTGCTGAAAAAGGCCGAATCCCGAACCGAATCCTGGATTCGGTGCATCCCTTGTTGAAATACATTGCAACTTTCCATATTAACTAAACATGTAATTTGGCCAGGGGTGTCCAAACTTTTGCTTTCAACTGCACACACTTTTTTATAATGTACGGCAATGAGATTGTCTATTCTGTCAGTACACGGAGGGAGGGAGTATTAAAGGTAGCACTAGCCTTACAGAATGAAAGTGCTCTTTCTTGGCTTTGCCACCTTTGTAGAACAGCCACTTCCTGGGCAGAGACTTTGGCAGTTCCGAAAAGTGAGAGAAGTTGCTTGGTAGGATACGGCCTTCACGACTGGCATCTGATGGTCCAGTAAAGGGTTTTGATGTGGGAACTGCACAGTCATGTAATTACTGTTTTGTTATGTTGTATCAAGCAACCAAAATCTTGTCCTCAAGCATGCACCCCTATTAACTGATTTGAGCCCTCAGGGAGGACAAGGCCTGTCATTTGGGAACCTCTGCTTTAAATCCTAGTATAGGATAATATCAAGCTCTTTGGGGAGTGGTAGGGCCTGTATACCTTCTTTGCACAGTGTGACTTTAGGGTAGGGACACACTGGGCGATTTGGGGAGATTTAGTTGCCTGGCGACTAATCGCCGCGACTTTCCACGACCAATCTTCCCCGAATGCCTCCCCTCACTCTGCGCCTGGATAAAATGAAAAATCGCCTGCGCTAATCACACGCGGCGATTTGTTTTCCGAAGTTTCCTCGTGAGGCAACTTCGGGCGATTTTGGAAAACGCCAGGCGACTAAATCTCCCCAAATCGCCCAGTGTGTCCCTACCCTAAAGGATTGGCTGCTCTAATTTGTGTCTGATGACAACACTCCCTTTCAGACTGAGCTGTTAAGCTTGGTTTCAATACTAAAGATTAGCTAATTGAGCAGTTGTCTGATCCGTAGCAGTTATATCAGGATTTCCTTTTAAAAGATGATTAGCAAGTGACAGATCATCTTTAAATACATGTTCTATCCCAGCCTACCGTCACTGATTCCTACCATATAGTCCATGTCTATCCAGAAGAACTAAACCCGAAAAAATTGATGTGACTAAAAATTCCATATTTTATATAGCAGCAATGATCCAAGACTTCAAACTTGTCACAGGGGGTCACTATCTTGGAAAGTGTCTGTGACATTCACATTCTCAGTGGGCTCTGAGCAGCTGTTGAGAAGCTCAGCTTAGGGGTTGTCACAAATTTTCAAGCAGAAAATGAGGTTGGTCTGTAATATAAGATGATACTACAGGGCTGATTATTAAATTTGGATGCTAATTGCACTGGTTTCTGTGCTGCCATGTAGTCATTGTCTGTATTAATTACTAATCAGCCTTATATTGTGACATTTCTATTCTATGTGTACTGTATATTGTGAGTGGGTCCCTAAGCTCAGTAAGTGACAGCAGCACAGAGCATGTGCAGTGAATTGGCAGAAAAGAAGATGGGGAGCTACTGGGGCATCTTTGGAGACACATCTTCCCTGCTATGGTTGCCTTGGGCTGATACATTAGCCCAAAACATAATGTACAACGTTTCTAGCCTACTTTTGTTGTTAAGCTTTACTTCTCCTTTAATAAAGCCAGCTTATGTTTTACAGGCACTCCAGGAGTTGGCAAGACCACACTTGGCAAAGAACTTTCATCCAGAACTGGACTGACCTATATCAATGTCGGTGATTTGGCAAAGGAAGGTAAATGAGTAACTGTATTGTTGTTATATCATAATATGCTGCTGGTAGTTACTGTATATGTAAGAAAATAAGCACAAAACCTTTCCTTATTATAGCAGATCCCTACTGGTTGACCAAATACAGAGGAACATTGCCTGCCAGATGAGAGGGTTGGCCACACTGCTATAATATACAATAATATTCTTGGCAAGAGTAGTGTTAGATAGTACAATGGAGATAGGATATAAAAACTTAAGCTGAATCTTATGGAGTTTCTGTCAAGTTATTGCTGCTTGAGTTGTAGGATCACCTAAGCCAATATTACTGTTCACAGAGATGGGCATTTAAAGGAGAACTAAAGCTCAACAAAAGAAGTAGACTAGAAATGGTGTAGATTATGTTTTGGGGTTTTGTACCAGCCCAAGGCAACCACAGCCCTTTAGCACTAAAGATCTGTGTCTACAAAGATGCCCCAGTAGATCCCCATCTTCTTTTCTGCTGATTCACTGCACATGCTCTGTGCTGCTGTCACTTACTGAGCTTAGGGACCCACTCACAATATACTATGTGTGAGAATATATATATATATATATATATATATATATATATATATATATATATATATATATATATATATATATATATATATATATATATATATATATATATATATATATATATATATATATATATTACATGACAGCACAGAAACCAGTGCAATTAGCATCAGAATTTAATAATCTGCCCTGTAGCATTTTCTGCTTGATAATTTGCAATGACCCCTAAGCTTAGCTTCTCAACAGCTGCTCAGAGCCCACTGAGCAAGTGAGTGTCAATCAGTTTCCAAGATGGTGACCCTCTGTGACAAGTTTGAAGTCCTGGATGATTGCTGCTATTGACAAGCTGAAATGTTAGGCTGGTGCAATAAATTCAGTATACAGGGCTGGAACTAGGGGTAGGCAGAGTAGGCACGTGCCTAGGGCGTAAAGCTGGGAGGGCGCCAGGCATGTACCTCCTCTGTCGTCTACCCCAAGTCCGGTTCCCTTCTCTGCCCGACTCTCTGCGTTTCTTCATGCTTTTTGCGCTTCTGCGCATGCGTGCGAACTTCACGTTCGCAACTATATCGCAAATGCGTGAATGGAAATTTGCGCACGCGAGCGTGGCCTGGCATTGTCAGTATATCAAATATGGCATTTGTAGCCATACCATTTTTACAGTTTAGTTCTCCATTAAGGATGATGGGGGAGGGGTACAAAATGCCATTAAAAGGTTTGTACGTTTATTCATGCAGATAATCTGACTCTTGTAATGGGCGTTTTTACCGATAATATAAACATTTCACTATTTTTTTTTCTCTAGGAAATTTATATGAAGGTTATGATGAAGAGTATGATTGTCCTATTTTAGATGAAGACAGGGTAAGTCAAGGGCAATGCATTTTATTTGATTATATATACACATACACAATGAAGTGTGATTGAAGTCCTGGCACTTTATGATAAGTAGTTCTGCATAGGGCTGATTTTTTAACTCTTTCGTACAGTAGTTGTCTGTAAATGATTTTGCGGACCCTTATCCCCATAAAATCATTTGCAATTTCTCCCCTATTGCTGGTGCATTTGCCAAGTATGGTCACTGCCGTCCCTTTTTTACTACGTTAGTACGGTACCTAATTATATTATCTGCTACCATGATGTTTTGTTATGAATAAAAAAAAGATGACTAGGAAGTCTTTTTATACTAGGCACATTTACCATTCTTTGAAGAAAATTATACATTAATTGGTGTTCTGTATTGTGTGTGTGTGTATATATACAAAGGCCCAAATGTGGGCCGAAATGTTGGATCTATGTACTAAATAAAACACTATTTTTGAAGAAAATAACATTGGTGTGTGGATCTTTGCAAACAAATAAAAAAAAATATATATATATATATATATTTATTTATATTGTCCAGATAACTTAGGAAAATGTGTATCAGTGAGAAGGGTTGAACATAAGTTAACATAACTTTTAAATGATCTTTAAGTATGATGTACAGAGTGATCTTATGATGGAAGATGGAAGTCACAGGAGAATAGTTTTTGTGTGCTTAGTGGATTTGCATTCATACACTGGCATGGGAGCTGTAGTGCATGATGTAGAACATTACAGTCTTTTTCTAATAAGTAAATAAAGCTAGGAAGACTATCTAGCTCTGGTAATATATGCCAAAAATATTAAAATCAGACATGGTAAAAAGACTCGTTCTTAGATTCATAGTTTCACTCAGGGGTGAAATGACAATAAATGCCAGTTAACATTCTTTTATGAATAGGCAAGCTTAGAAAAAAAAAAGTAACATATAGTCCTACAATTAAAACATTTGGTGATTAATTTAATTTCTTGAATGCCTATGAGTGAACTGTTATTGGGAGGATAATGCTCAATTGATGTTCTTGAGCACCTGCCAGTGTGTCTGCTATAGGCAGTGTGTTTTCCGGATGTGTTTTTTTTTTTTTTTTAAACCTTTCATGGTTCATTTTCCTGTAGGTGGTCGATGAGCTGGAGGACAAGATGAGTGATGGCGGAGTCATTGTTGACTATCATGGTTGTGAATTTTTTCCTGAGCGTTGGTTCAACATTGTGTTTGTGCTGAGGACTGACAATAGTTTATTGTACCAGCGTCTAGAAAGCAGGTAAGGCCCATTTTCAACTTACTTGAAGAATAATTACATTTCTCTTGCCTAGATTGGGGGACACAGGCACCATGGGATGAAGATCCTATTACTTTGAGAAAGGACACTAAAAGGTTAAAGTGGCTCCTCCTCCTCCTGCTCTGGGCTTCATCCCCGTCTACCTCCTCCATCCCCAGTTTTCTTTTAGTGTCCTCAGAAGGAGGACGGACACTTCGTGGCTGGGAGCAATGGTACAGATTCAGTATCATGCCACTACTGAAGTAGACCAGAGACTCTAGATAAGGTCCTATAGCACCTATCTACACAACCTCACAGACCGGTCACTCAGCAGTCGCCACAAAGCGACCTCCCCTTTCCCTACCTGTATCACCTAATGAACAGGTATCAGGGGAAGAGGGACAGATCCTATCCGCAGATGAATCCAATCAGGATCAGGATGCCCCTAGATCACAAAGAAAGGTCGAGAGCTTGATTCAAGTAGTATTACAGGCACTATGTCTTGCAGAGCCAACCAAAAACATTTTCAAGAGGCTAAAGAAGTCTTCTTGTGTCTTTCCAGCCTATGAACAGCTGGATGACATAGTTAAAGCACAATGGAAAATGCCAGACCATAGAGTCCAATTTTCCAAGTGCTTTACTCAAAATAATCCTTTTACTCAGAACTGTACAGACCTTTGGTCTTCACCCCCAGCAGTGGACCCACCGGTCTCGAGACCACCATTCTAGTAGCCGATGCGGCTTCCTTTAAGGGTGCTATTGACAAATGTCTTGAGGGTTTCTGCAAGGCGATTTCACAGCAGCAGGCGGAGCTCTCTGACCTATTTTGCCATCGCATGGGTATCTGGGCAATGGAGGTTTGGGTGGAACAGGTGGCCCAACTCATTGGCTCAGAAGGCCCCTCCACAGACCTCAGCTCAGATAGCGGACGCAAACACATATATATTTACGATGCGGCCCTGGAAGCGGCTAAGCTCCGACGCAAGGGCTTTGGCACGATCCATTGCAGCCAGACGTTTCTTGTTGGCTTCGACCAACAACTCTTCGGTCAGGAAAACCCTTCCCCAATCACCAGTGGACAGTCATCACAACAGATGCCAGTCTACAAGGTTGGGGAGGAGTGTTGGGAGACCTAATAGTGCGGGGACGTTGGTCCTTAGACCTTAGATCAGGGTGAGTGGAGCCTACACCCAGAGGTTTGATTCTGTCAAGATGGGGCACTCTGGAAGTAGACTTAATGGCATCCAGCTACAACAAAAAGCTTCCGAGGTTCATCGCAAGAAGCAACGACCCGCTGGCCCTGGCAGTGGACACACTGGTGGTTCAGTGGCAGTTTCACCTAGCATATGTCTTCCCAACGCTGGCACTTCTGCCAAGGGTAATCAAGAAGATAAGACAAGAAAGGGTAGAAACACTTCTAGTGGCACCCTACTGGCCACGCCACACTTGGTTTACAGAGCGCATAAGTTATCAGTGGTCGCAGCATTCCACTTTTCAGACAGAAGGGATCTGTTATCTCAGGGACTGATCCTCCACCCGGGTTCACAACTACTAAGGGCCAGAAAGCCCCTCTCTGCACGCATCTACCACAGGGTATGGAGGACATTCATTACCTGGTGTGAATCTAAAGCCAAAGACCCACAGTATTGAGACAAAGGTAGCCTATTGTTATTCCTTCAGTAGGGTTTAGACAAAGGGCTGGCGCTCGGTTCACTGAAGGTTCGGGTATCAGCCTTATCCATCCCTTTTCAGTATTATATCCTTCCCTCCCTGTATTAGTTCAAGTGTTGATCAGTTAATATCTTATATAATTGTTATTGTTCAAATACCAACAAGTTCAAACAGCAGGTGGTTCATACCGTGCTTAGCTTGCATTGGGGAAGTGCTCCTTCTCTTTGGATGGGCAATTGGTAGGGCTCGTCATGTCTTCTTCGGTCAGAAAACTGAGGATTGAGGAGGTAGGCGGGGATGAAGCCCAGAGGAGGAGGAGGAGGAGCCACTATAATCTTTTAGTGTCCTTTCTCCAAGCAACAGGATCTTCATCCCCATGGTGCCTGTGTCCCCCAATTTAGGACAAGAGCAGGTCCGGACTGGGAATTAAAATAGGCCCTGGCATTTCAGGTACACAGAGGCCCAAACATCCCCCACCAGCCCACTAAATACTGACATTCTATGGCACCTTATAGTAGCCCCTCTGGCATTTGCCAGAACCCACAGATTGCCAGTCCGGGCCTGGACAAGAGAAAAGGATTTAACGGTAAGTACAAAAATCTATTTATACACAAGAACAGAACCTCTAAAAACGTTTAATCTATTAGAGACTGAAGACATAAAAATATTAATTTGAAGAATTCCTAATTGTCAGTAACCTTGCTTTGAAACAATATATTTTATAGGAATTTACATTCATTTTAGAAAAGGTCGCTTTGTGCTTGAGTAAGTGCAAATATCATAGATCTTAAAGGGCAAAGCAACCCCAAAATAAAAAATTGCCTAATAAAAGAAAACATAATTCTAAGCAACTTTCCAGTATACATTTATTAAGAGTTCTGTCATCTTAAAGTTATTTGTAAAAACAATTGTTATTGAAAGCAGCATCTGCCCAATTGCTGGTTGTTCCTTATTAAACAAAGTTGTCTTTGCTGAGTTCCCCAACAAAGACCGGTTTGTTAAAGGAGAATTCAACCTCCCCAACTAATAAAAATCCTTGCTCCCCCCCACACAGGTGTTAACACCTGTAAATACCCCTAAGCTTGTAATTACCCCTCTTTGCAGCATCAGCAGAGCTCACAGCACCATCTTCCAGGGCTTCAGTAATCTTCGGGTCTTCTGCCGGTGCTTCAGTAATTTTCGGCGCATGCGCAGTTATCACGAAGCAAAAGACTGCTCCAACTGCGCATGCACAGATACGACGCTTACCAAAGATTACCAAAGTGCTGAAGATGGCGCCCGTGAGCTCCGTTGCGCTGACTCTGCAACTACGGGTAATTACAGGCTATGGGGCATTTACTGATGTTAACACCTGTGCAAGGGGGGGGAGCAGGGAGGGGGGACTATGGAGGGTAGGGGTTTTTATTAGTTGGGTGGGTTGAATTCCCCTTTAATCAGCTGTATTGTCTTACATTGTATTAATATGTGTTTGAGCCACCAGGGCAGAGAATAGAAAGGAACAAACACTGTCAATAGCATTACATATACAGGTATGGGACCTGTTATCCAGAATACTCCAGACCTGGGATTTTCCGGATACGGATCTTTCCATAATTTGGATTTTCATACAGTAACTCTACTAGAAAATCATGTAAACATTAAATATACCCAATAGGCTGGCTTTGATTCCAATAAGGATTAATTATATCTTAGTTTGGATTAAGTACAAGGTACTGTTTTATTATTACAGAGAAAAGGGACATACAATTTTTGATTATTTTATTATAATGGAGTCTAGGGAAGACAGCCTTTCCATAATTCGGAACATTCTGGATAATGGGTTTCCATATAATGTATCCCATACCTGTACAAATTAACGAAAACCATGTATATTGCAAAGTTTCTTAAAATTATGTTTTCTTTTATTAGGCAAACCTTTTTTTGGGGGGGGGGTTGACATTCCCTTTAACTAAAATCTATTTTTTGCAACACCTGCCCATGGCACAGTTGGTGTTTTGATCACCATTACTTGTGGTAGTAATCAAACTGCTGGTACTTGTGCCACTCAATTGAATGAGAGATTGAAGATAATTAATTATGAATTCCTCAGTTGTGGTTTTTAATAGATAAATTCATTACAATGTAAGTGTAAATGACTACAATATAATGGAATATTATGATATGCACCTTAAATTCTGTTTAGGGCAGTGACACACAAGGCAATTGTGGGGATCTTGACTTTCACTTTTTTTTTTTGCTTGCTTTAAATATACGGTAAGTCAATCTAGTATCACCCGTGTTGCTCATTATAAGAAATAATGAGTTATTTCAAGTGGCAGCACAAGTGCTTGTCAGGGCTGGAAACACATCCGTGAATGTAATAAGTACAAATGGTGCTTTCTAGTATATCTGTGCATCATGGTTTTGTCTCACAACCCTGGTAATAACTGTTTTTTATTTGTTCTATTTGAGGGGATACAAGGAAAAGAAACTACAGGACAACATCCAGTGTGAGATATTCCAGACTATTTATGAAGAAGCAGCTGAGTCGTATCAAAAGGATATTGTGCATCAGTTACCCAGCAATACACCTGAGGATTTGGAGCAAAACATAGAACAGATCACTCAGTGGATTCAGCAGTGGCTAAAGGATAACAACTGAATCCCAAATTCAAATATAGACTTTTACATCAGTAATATAATGCTGAAAGGCCCGGTCACATGTTTGTGTATTTAGGTGGAAGTGGTAAGAGCAACAGAACACAACAGGCTATGGATTTACAGTAAGAGCAGCTGTATATACTGTAGATGGTATCTTCTGAAAACAGATCCTGGATTTTGAAGATGAATACCATTGATGGAGGGAACACGAATAATCCGATTAGTGGGGAAAATTACTGTATTTGGCATTTAGTCTTGATCTGAATGTTAGCATATATGGTTTTTATGATATAACTTACCTTGAAAAGGTATTGAATCTGCCGGGTAAACTCTTTTTTTTGTATAAAACTGATTAAGTTCTAGATCATTAAATAGAATATTTTCTCTTTGAATCAGTTATGTGATTCCCTTATAGTCTGATAACTGCAGCAAGTACAGTCTTCACTGCTTCTACTGTAGTAATATCAATTCTTTGTATTAGGGACAGTGTACACCTATGTTCAGCATTAACCAAAAAAAACGGGACTTTATTAATAAAAAAAAAAAATGCATTGTTATTTTAAAAACCCCATATATGGTTTATTTTTCATGATAAAAATATGGATAATTTTGTTTCTACCCCTACTATTGCCCCTAAATTGTAGGATGTTACTAATGTATAAATAAGGCCATCTCTTTTGCAGCTGCTGATTGGTCTTATGTGTACAAGTAAAGAGGAATTTGTTATAGAGTAAATTAAAGGAGAACCACTAATGATATTTATAAAAACTGTAGGTAGAATGGGTTGTTAATTCAAGTCCTGTGTACTGGCCTCTTGTTATAGTGGACCTGGCACCCAGACATAAAGAGCTGTATAAAGTCCTTTTTAAATTAAACATGAAATCCAAATTCTTTTTTTATTAAAGCATCAATAGATGTTGTATACTCATTTAAAAATCTCAGCTGTCAATCAAATATTGTCTGCCCCTCCTCTATGCCTTAGGCATAGAGGCAGGGCAAGCAATTAGTTTCACTTTTCATTCAGCACTTTCTAGATGTCACTGCTCTCCCCACATTCACCCAGTTCTCTTAACCATTATATTGTCTAGCAAGCTCATGGGGATGGTCATCAGGTCCCCCATTCTGGTGCACAAACAAGATTGTGAGATGATGCAAGGCTTGACTTAATAACCGTGTCCACAAAATGGCACCTGCCTGCTTGTTATAATTTTGAATTCACAGACTGAAGGAAACAAGATTCAAATAATTTATACAGTGTAATTAAAGTTAATTTTGCTTGACTAACATGATAAAATAGGATTTGGAATAATATTTTTGGGTGATGGGTCCCCTTTAAATACAGGCATTGCACGCAAGTCCTGGCAGTGTAGGTTGTAGTCTTTTTTTTTTTTTTTTTTTTTTTTTTTTTTTTTTTTGCAAGGCATGGAGCAGGACAGGTTTTGTTTCCTTACCTGATACTGTTCAAATGCAACATACTGAAGGTGGCTACACGCCAATAACAGCTGCCCCTCAAGACCAAGTCGGCAGATTCCACAGGCCTGTGTATTGGGTCCTTGATAAGTCCTTGCCAAACCAGTAGATCTTAACATGTATGGTGAGCAGACATTTCACATCTGAATAAATTACAAAAATTGTTTTATTTTGTATGTAATGGAACCAAAATTAAAAGAAGCTTTGCTTTATAGTAATTTGGAAGAGCTAAATGCATTTTTAAGGTTTGTTGCTGCTTGTTTCTTAACCTTTTTCTTGGGAGATGCAAATTAAGAAAATTTGTTTGTTTCAAATCAGTTTTGCGACTTGGTTAAATTTTCTATTATAAGTGGAAAATTTACAGTATTCAGGGGAATCATGGTGTTACACCAAAAACAGAAGGGGTCCCATTGTCAAATAACATCAACTGCAGCATATGAAAAACCTCAAACTATGGCAGTATACAATAAATACATATAACTCTTGAATCAAGGTCCCTGTTGGAAAATGTGGTGGTTCTGTAGTCACAACTGAGAGTACCCTGCTCCATTTTACAGTCCTAATGTGCCTTCGTTCTACTGAACTGTAGTAGACTGTATTCCATAAAATGTAGTCCTGAAATCATGGGCATAAAAGAATCCTAAATACAAGTAATATCCCACTCTTGAGTGCTCCAGCTGTGGTTGACTGAGGAAGTTCCATTACTTAGGGCACAGCTCTTGTTGACAAAAAGTCTCAGTCACCTGTAAGTCCCAGTTCTGCCCCTGCACATGACCTGAGTCAATACAGTATTTTTAGTTCTGAGCTGGAGAAACGCAAAAGAACTCCTAGCACATACACCATGTACAGCAGCAACTTTAGAGAAGGTATGAGAATACTGTAGATGTTGAGACACCTGACTCTTAAATAGAACAAAAATGGCTTTCCAGAAAACCAGGAGCATGTGTAACCTTTAGCTTTCCTGCTGTCCCAGCAATCCTTTGTATTGTCATGGACATAGCACATGCCCAGTAGAGTAAAACTTTTACAGTTCTAACATTTGATCTATTGTACATGCACACTGTGCATAACACTTGAGAGGACTGCTGCAGCATTAGAATAAATTGTAGTGCTCAAGTAATAATAAGTCTGTGTACTTTTCAGCAGACAGGAGTGCCAGCCCGGGGTCTAAGGTTAGTGATATGAACTGGCGGTGCCAACACATTTACCTCCCCTAGTGAATATCACTTGACTTAAATCTGCACCATATGTTCTATTTTTCTGGCTGCCTGCACATTCAGTGTAGATTGCATGTTACTGTGGCATTTGCTGCCAGCGAAAACATTAATGAGCTTTCTAGTTTCTACAGCAATCAGATGGAATTTAAAAAAAAAAAATTTAGGCTGAAGAGAGGCAGACCTACCAAATCCTCGAATGCATCCCTACAGACAAGAAAGGCAAATAGAAAATCTCCGTTGAGATTTAGTTAATTTTAGTTAATTTTAAAGCAGATCTGTCATCTACACATAAAAAGCTGCATAATTTAAGTTCATTGCAATTGAAACATGGAACACATTCTATTTTTCATCAACACATCCATACCTATTATAAATGTCATATGTGTTTAAATATCTGTGCTGTCTGAGGCATAGAGGTGGGGCAGTCAAATACTTTCCTTTCAGCAATTTTCCTTTCAGGCTCTATAATTGTGTAGGGCACTGCGCATGCCATTAGGTTCCCCATTCTGGTGCATACACAAGATTTTGGGGTGATACACAATTTGTCTTAATAAGTGTCCACAAAATGGCTCATGCCGGCTTGCTGTGAAGTGTAATTCCAAGACTGAAGGAAACAAAATTTCAATAATAAATATAGTGTAAGTAAAGTTTTTCCTAGTCACCCATGGCCAGCATTCACCAATGGGTTAACCGCCCTTCGGGCCAATGGACAGGACTTCCTCCAAAGTTAAAAAGTCAACTCCTCCCCCCACTCACCTGTCTTTTTTTGTCCTGTCCGTGGTCAATGGATAATGGATACAGGTCGTCGCTAATGCGGCCATTTATCCCAGCACTGGGGTTTTTTCTCTCAGCCTCTCTCTTTTTCCCCTCGTTTGCCTGCTGGAAGCCCAAATGCTCCCCTGTTAAGGGGTTAGCTAAGGGGGGCCGGAACTGGCGCAGGGGTGCCAGGAGGCCAGCCATACCTCCCCATAAGCGGGTTAGGTGGCAGGAGCGCAAGACAATTTGGAACAGGACAGCGTTCGGCGCTGCTTGTATGGTGCGGCGGAAGCCAGGCGGACGCACTCTGATGACGTCACTGGAGGCGCGCAGGCTTCGGATACCAGCCGCATCGCTGAACAAAGAAGCGATGAGTGAGGGAGACATGCGCCACGGCTGGGAAGCTGAGAGGCGCATAGTCAGACGATCCTTGCGTCCACAGTGCATCCAAATAGGATACTATAGAAGATGTGGGTAAGCTGAAGCCATGGGCGCCATGTTGGGTAAGGGCTGGGCAATCAAAGCCCTTGGCGCCAAAAATATCAGGGGAATGTCAGGGCCAGGCAGTATGCATAAGCATAAATAGAAGGTCCTGTGCTGCAGTTTTAGAGTTTTATGCTTGACAAGGCATCCTCTTTATAAGGGGTGTGTCAGAAGGATCGTGCCTTTCCTGTTTCTGAGAAGTAAGCTGTGTGGCAAGCAGCTCGCGTATGGATCCTGGAATGCCGGGCAAACCACCTCACCCCAAGGGGAAAAGGTAAAAAAAAAAAAAAAAGGGAGAGAGAGTGTGATGCTTTAAAGAGGTAAACACTTTTTATTAGCTATATCTGTTGTCATTTTGCAGCCTTCCTGCCGCTGAAAAAAAGGACAAGCCTCCAGAAAAGTCCAGTCCTATGACACAGAATCAAGAGGAAGCAGGGGTGTCACAAGTTCCAACATCCCAAGCTTTTACGGATTCCCTGGCGGAAGTGATAAAACAAGCAGTTGTACAGGGTTTCCAAGAAGTGTCGAATGTCAAGAAGAGACCGAGACATTCCTATACAAGGCCAACAGAATCTTTTTCGGATGTTTCAGAAGGCGAATTGTCTGACATTTCTGAGTTCCGCTCATTTGGAGGTTCAGAGGAGGGGGAGATAGACTCTGAAGAGGAGTCAAGTTTGGATCTGGCTATCATAGAGCCATTGATAAAAGCAGTACGTCAAACATTGACATTTCCTTCAGAACCCTCGAAGCTATCCTCAGCAGACAGATTGTTTCCAGCATTAAAGAAAAGGTCGGCCTGTTTTCCAGTTCATGCTTCTATTAAAGAAATAGTAAAGTCGGAATGGAAGAGGACAGAGAAGAGACCTCAAACATCAGGAAAATTCTTAAAGAAATATCCCTTTGAAGAGGAGGAAGCAAAATTCTGGGATGCCACTCCTAAGGTGGATGCGGCAGTAGTGAGGCTTGCTAAGAGGACCACGTTACCCGTGGATGATGCGGCTGTATTTAGAGAACCGATGGAAAAACGAATGGAGTTCAATCTGAAAAAATCATATTGCGCAGCAGGGGCCGCGTGTAGACCGGCAGTGGCGCTGACATCGGTTTCTAGAGCCCTAAAACTCTGGCTTTCAGACATTGAAGAAGCAGTTACGTCCAATGTAAAGAGACAAAGACTGCTGGAGATGGTGACAGATTGTAAGGCGGCTGTTGAGTTTATCTCAGAAGCTTCAATAGACCTTGTACGCTTCACAGCAAGATCCATGGCACTGTCAGTAGCGGCAAGAAGGGCCTTGTGGCTGAAGCCTTGGGCTGCGGATGCATCTTCCAAGTATAATTTGTGCCAGCTTCCGTTTGAGGGAGAAATGCTCTTTGGAGAGAAGTTGGACGCAATTATAAAGAAAGTGTCTGGAGGGAAAAGCGTCTTTCTGCCTCAGGACAGGAAGAATAAAAGAGGAAGATTTGAGCCCCCTTTCTCGCGAGATAAGGAAAGATTCTTTCGAGGGGCGAGACAATATAGACCGGGAAGAGAGTTCTCCAGACAGACATCATGGAGATCCGGTCGTCAAGTCCCCAGAGGGAATGTTAGAAGAACTAGTGTTTTTCCCCACCTCAGCCTCTACCTCACAACGACAATGAGGGTGGATTGGCTCAGACGGCAGTAGGAGGCAGGTTGGCTTTATTTGCTCAAGTCTGGGCCGAAAATATCCAAGATCACTGGGTGTGCAGTACAATACAGGGCGGATTACGCCTAGAATTTGCAAGTCTGCCAAGAAAGCATCATTTTTAGTTTCTTCTTTTCGAAACTCGGAGGAGAGTTATTCTTTAGTTCAAGAGTACATAGACCAATTGTTCAGGTCGGAAGCGGTCGAGATGGTACCGCAAGACGAAAGAACCGAGGGGTTCTATTCAAGGCTTTTCCTCGTAAAAAAAGCTTCAGGAGCTCTGAGACCAGTGTTGGATATGCGCAGGTTGAACAGATTCCTAATAAAGAGAAAGTTCAAGATGGAGTCCCTAGGCTCGATCATTCAAGCCGTCTCAGTAGGGGATTGGATGTCGAATATAGATTTAAAAGATGCATATTTCCATGTACTTATTTGCCCGGAGCACAGAAAATACCTAAGATTCGCAGTCGGCGAAATACATGTCCAGTTCAGGTGTCTCCCCTTCGGCCTGTCGCAATCACCAAGGGTTTTCACAAAGGTTCTGGTTGTGCTGATAGCAGAGTTAAGGAAAGAAGGCATATCAGTTTTTCACTATTTGGACGACATTCTGGTGACGGCAAGATCACAGATGGAAGCCGAAGTTCACACAAGAAGGGTGCTAGACTTCCTTCAGTTTTTCGGATGGGTCGTCAATATAGAGAAGAGCAACTTGTTCCCCACAAGATCTCTGACGTTTCTCGGGGCATTATTTCAGACAACACAGAATCTGGTAAGCCTACCAATGGAGAAACAAGAGAACATGATCCAAGCAGTTATGTTTTTCAGGAGTCAGGAGATCATAACAGTGAGACATTGTCTGAGGATACTGGGCTTGATGTCTTCAACTATACAAATGGTGAAGTGGGCAAGATGGCACTCGAGACCCCTGCAAAACTTCCTATTAAGAAAAGTGAGGAATCCCCAGTTAAATCTACACAAAAGACTGAGACTACCACAAGATGTAAAAGACAGTCTAGATTGGTGGTGCGTCCAAGACAATCTGGGAAAGGGTATGACCTGGAAGAACCCAAGTGGACGGTCATAACGACCGATGCTTCAGGAACCGGTTGGGGGGCACATATGCAAGATCAGTGCGTTCAAGGCTTATGGAAGAGCAATCAAGATCCGGCAAATATTCTAGAGCTGAGGGCAATAGGCGAAGCACTTTTTTCCTTCACAGAGTTTTTACAAGAAAAGGATGTAAAAATCATGTCCGACAATGTGACAGCAGTAGCATATGTCCAGAAGCAAGGAGGCACCAGAAGTATGGCGTTGCTAAGGGAAGCAGAAAGGATCTTTCAGTTCGCAGAATCACGTTTAAGGAATCTGACAGCGGTGCATCTGCCAGGAGTAGAAAATCGAAAAGCAGATTTTCTGAGTCGAGTGTTGATAGATCCTGGAGAATGGAGCCTACACGGAGACATCTTCCAGGACCTAGTGGAGACATGGGGTCTTCCAGATATAGATGCTATGGCCTCAGATCAAAACAAAAAGTGTCAAGTCTTTTTTTCAAGGTTCCCGTGCAAGGGAGCAGCGGCCCTAGACGGCCTAACTCAAGATTGGTCCATAGGGTTGATCTATGTCTTCCCTCCGATCCCCCTCATTTGGAAGGTTCTGAAGAAAATAGATCAGGAATCATCGGAGGCTATAGTGGTGATTCCCTTCTGGCCGAGGAGACCATGGTTCCCACTACTTTGCAGGTTGGCGTGCTTTCGGCCCAGGAAGATTCCAGAATTTCCAGGATGGTTATCCCAAGGGATGATCCATTGTCAGGAAGAAAATCATCTATCCTTGATGGCCTGGAGGTTGAAAGGGAGAGGCTCAAGACTCATAATCTGAGCAATGAAGTTATTGATTTTCTTCTGAAATCAAGGAAAAATTCAACCTCAGCACAATATTATAAGATCTGGGAGAGATTTGTGCAGTTTTCAGTAGCAGGTGGTAGAGATCCTTCCGAGGTATCGGCTTCTCTGCTGGTAGATTTCCTTTTTGCGGGGTATCAAAAAGGCCTTCACATAAACACGCTAAGGGTGCAGGTTTCAGCAATTTCAGCATTGTCAGGAAGAAGTTGGGCGCTGAATCCACTAGTCCAAAGGTTTTTTAATGCTTTGATGAGGATTAAACCATGTATTAAGAATATTTCCCCACCATGGGATCTTCCATTTGTGTTGGACACTTTATCTCGGGCTCCATTCGAACCACTGCAGGAGACTTCGTTGTGGAATCTAACCCTGAAAGTGGTGCTACTAGTAGCAGTGACGTCAGCCTGCAGGGTAGGTGAACTTTCAGCGTTGTCTGCCAAAGAGCCCTTTACGACTATCTTTGAAGATAAAGTTATCTTGCGGCCTGCTTTCAAGTTTCTTCCTAAAGTTGTGTCCAAGTTTCATATGGATTTGGAGGTGATACTTCCCTCATTCTGTCCATCTCCAAGGACGGAAAAAGAAAATCGTTGGCATACTCTGGATCTGGTCAGAGCAATTAAAGTCTATCTGAAAAGGACAGAAGACTGGAGGAAATCTGAGCATCTGTTTGTGATTCCTGGTGGCTTTAGGAGGGGCCAAGCTCCCTCCAAGAGGACCCTGAGCTCTTGGATAATAGCAGCTATTGCCAAAGCGTATAACACAGCAGGCAGGAAGGTTCCCCGGGGACTTAAAGCCCATTCCACGAGGGCATTGGCCAGTTCCTGGGCGATGGAAGCCAAAGCATCGCCAGAAATGATCTGTAGATCTGCCAGGTGGTCGTCAATCAACACATTTATAAAGCATTATAGATTAGATGTTTTGGCCTCGCAAGAAGCAAGATTTGGGAGAAAAGTCTTGCAATCAGTTGTACATTTCACTGAATACATTTTTTTCTTTCACTGCATTTGTAGCGTATTCCCTCCCTAGTTTTTAGCTTTGTAGCTCCCATTGGTGAATGCTGGCCATGGGTGACTAGGAAAACAGGAAATTGTTTATTACTTACTGTAATTTCTGTTTCCTGGTCACCTTCCATGGCAGCATTCACCAGGGATTTCCCACCCTGTACGGACAAGCTTATTACCAAGACAGGTGAGTGGGGGGAGGAGTTGACTTTTTAACTTTGGAGGAAGTCCTGTCCATTGGCCCGAAGGGCGGTTAACCCATTGGTGAATGCTGCCATGGAAGGTGACCAGGAAACAGAAATTACAGTAAGTAATAAACAATTTCCTGTTTTTTTTCTCAACTAACATGATAAAATAAATTGGAATTATTTCTTAGGGTGACAGGTCCCCTTTAAAGAGCAGGTAGCACCAACAATTTTAAATAAATCTATACATTTAGGGGCACATTTACTAAAGGTTGAATTTCGAAGTTAAAAAACTTCGAAATTCGACCATCGAATTTGATACTTCGATAGTCAAAGTATTTTTTCGATCGAAAACGGACGGATCTATTAAATTGTTCGATTCAAACGATTTAAAAAAAAAAAAAAAAAATACTTTGACCTCTAAAAACTTAGCCAAATACTGCCTATAGGTTCTAGGAGGTCCCCATAGGCTAAACTAGCAATTGGCAGGTTTAAGGTGTACTTCGATTTTCGAATGGTCAAATATTTTTTTTGGTCAAAAGTTTTTTCAATTCTAATCGAATTTTGGCCTATTCAATGGTCGAAGTACCCAAAAATTACTTAGAAATTTTTTGAATTCTAAAATTCACTTAGAATTCACTTTGACCCTTAATAAATGGGCCCCTTATAGATATCAGTCTTTCCTGCAACTACAGATAAGATATTCTTTGACAGCAAATGTCTTATTTTGTAAGAATTTTTTTTTCATCTTATCGTTGTTTAGCAAGTCAAAAATAAAAGTTATTCAATTGAAATACTACTTTTTTTATTTCTACTAAATTTCCCATTTGTTATCTGCTTTACAAACTACAAAGCAAAAGTACTGCCCTACAGTTCTATTGGACCTTGAATATCAGCCTCCATGGCTACATTGATAGACAAATAAATACAGACTACAATACACTATGGATTTTTTTAATTAAAGGGGAACTATCGTGAAAATTTAACATAAGCTTCATCATACTGGAATAAATGCTTTTTTATTCTGAAATAATAAAGTTACTCTTCACTATCCCCCTTCACTAATCCAATACATCTTTTAGGGGGGCTCATTTTGCCTAGAAGATGTATTAGTGCTCATTCTAATCACCAGAAATCTTGGCTCTCTACATGCAGAATTTGTGCCAAAGGCAGTTATTTTGTTTGTACTGGAATCAGTTATTTGAGTGAGCTCCTATTGTGTGCCCTCCATTGATTTGTTTTTCTATATCTTATCTCTGATACCCAACTCCTGTATGAAGAGAAACAGATGCTGAGGGAGATAGTGAAGATAAACTTGATTTTTTCAGAAATAGTACAAAAAATGTAATTTATTGTATTTAGAAAGTTCCTTATTTCAGTATGATGAAGCGTATATTACATTTTAATTTTCACGATAGTTCTACTTTAAAATGCCTGAGTGGTGGCACTGAGATGTATATAGAGAAAGAAAAGGTATGAATCCAAAGACAGCCCTCATGTGCATGCACCAGGAGCAAAGCACCCACTGTATTAAAAATTATATTTTTTTTAATTGCAGACAATGTAGTATTTTGAATTCCTTATGTACCTTTATATAGAAATAAATTGTATCTCTTACTTGTCTCTGTATGATTTACAGCCACAAGATGGAGCTATAAATCTTATTCGCTGTTATCTCTGTCTGTGGGGGGTATCTTGTGGATTCTAATGAGAGGGCCAAATTTTTTTTTATAATTTACCATTCCTTCTATTTAGTAGAAGATATAATTTTGCATAGCTGCCTCCAAGGCCCATCCCAGTCTGTTAGTATTTAATACGTCTTCAATTCCTCAGACCTATTTGAATTCATATAATGCCCTCACTATTGTGTAGTGCTTTAAAGAGATCATTACTTTTGACATAAGTCCATGCCATAGAGGCGTTTACAAATCTAAGGGGGAATTTACAAAAGTGGTGTTAAGACAAATTTAGACACATTTTGTTCCTGTACCCAGGGCACAATGAAAAAAAAAAAGATTTTGCATTCAGCACAGTGATGTGAAAAGAATGGTCTCCAATGGAACATACGAAGCAACAATTGTATGCTAGAGTGGTAAAATTTAGATCTGTTCCATAACTAATGGACATGGCATTGCTCAGTAGGCTGGCAGGGTAACAACCAAAACAAAATCTAACTGATGTGAAGAAAGAAACAAAGGGATTGTTCTAATTGTCAGCTTCAAACTACATGTTCCATTAATACAACCTGACCATCAAACCTCTATGACTGACAAATGGACCAGTATCCATTGCACAAAGATATTGGAATGATTGTGTTTGTCCACTCAACATACACCTACTGAAAATTGTATGAAACGTATCCGTACATGTATGGCCAGCTTAACCCAAAATTTCACAGACAACAAGGTCAGGGTCGGACTGGGCTGGCGGGACACCGGGAAAATACCCGGTGGGCCCCACTGGCCCAGATCTGCTCTCTGAACTCCCACACCCTGCACCAGGGCCGTTCTGGCCAGGAGGCAAGATGAGAATCTTGCCTCAGGCAGCACAGAGCGGCCAGTTACCAGGAGTGGCCGCCTCTGGTAACTTTGAGCCGAATTTCCATTTTTTTAAATGAAAATTTGGCTCTTCTAGTGCAGTGAGCACAATAGCACTAACTGCAGTAGCAATGCGGCCCCTCCTCTACCTGCTCCGACACTACAAGTTAGAAGCGTTGAGTGGGAGGGGGGCAGCGTCAGCCCCTGAAAGTTGCCTGCCCTGCACTCCCTCCCTGAACCCGGTTGCGCTGACGCACTGAAAAGAGGTATACGCGTGCATGCACGCTTCTGGGGGGGGGGAGTGCAGAGAGGACTTTGCAGCTGGGGGGCCCGGGGATGGTGTGGGGAGCCCCTGAGGCTGCAGGCCTAGTGGGCCTCCCAGTCCGACGGTGGGTTGTACCAGTGCATATTGCCCACCAAGGTGTCATACAATTGAACAGGTGCAGGTGTGAGATCCATTATCCTGAAACCCATTATCTAGAAAGCTCCGAATTACGGAAAGGCCGTCTCTCATTGACTCCATTTTATCCAAATTTTTAAAAATGATTTCCTTTTTTTCTGTAGTAATAAAACAGTGCCTTCTACTTGATCCAAACTAAGATATAATAAGATATAATTAATCCTTTTTGGAAGCAAAACCAGCCTATTGGGTTTATGTAACGTTTACATGATTTTCTAGCAAACTTAAGGTATGAAGATCAAAATTACAGAAAGATCCGTTATCCAGAAAAAAAAGCAAGCCTTTGTGGACCTCACGACACTGTATCTATGCAAAAAACAATATAATGTGAGCTCTGTCTCACTTCCCTGACATATTGATGTAGCCATCCTTTATTCAGTCACACACACATAAGACTTCATGGTTGAGCAAACATGAGAGTTATTGTTAGGGATGTCTCTTTGTTCCTCTAAAAGTCTCATTATAATACACAAAAGCCATGAATATTTTGTAAATCATATAGTGAATAAAGTACCCCCTCTTGTAAAATATAAGGATATTATGAGTTACCGAGGAGTTTCATGACAAGATATTCATGGCTTTTGTGTATTATAGCCAGGGTTGCCATCAGGGGGGAGAGTTGTAGGGGGCCCCAAGGGTAAGGGGGGACTGGTCACGCCACACTTACTTGATTAGCCGGGCCCCCCATCTTTCTGAGAGCTGCTGACTTCGGGAAGGCATGGACGTTTAAGGGGCCCTGACCACCAATTTTCTTATAATGTTGGGGGGGGTCCCTGGCCACCAATTTTGGCCACCAATTTTTTTTTCTCATTTGGGTCCTAGCCACCAATATTTTTTAATGGGGGGGCCTAGCCACAAATGTTTTTTTATGGGGGGCCCTGACCACCAATATCTTTTTATTTTTTATTAACATGTGGGAACCCTAGCCACAGGGCAGGAACTAGGGGTAGGCAGAAAAGGCAGCTGCCTAGGGTGCAACGATTGAGGGGCGCTGAGCAGCTGCCTCCTCTGCCTCCCACTAGACCGGACGTACCTTCCACCAAGCTTGCGTGCTCCCCTACTGATCACATATGCGAGCAATGTCAATGCACACACGCGCATGTGATGTCACTACACTACGCATTCTCGTGAAACATTCATGCGCATATGCGTGCCAAGTCACCACGCCGAGAGACAGGAGAAGGAGGGGTGAGCGTCACTGTGCCAAAGGAAAAGGAGGGGGCGAGCTGGCCAGCTCGGTTGCCTAGGGTGCCCGGCCAGCCTGGCTGCCTCTGCCTAGCCACCAATATTTGTTTTGTTTTCTTGCTGTGTGGTGGGGGGGCAGACCTGTGGGGTGGGGAGGGCGGACCTGTGGGTGGGGCTTGCGGTGGGCGCAGCCCAGGGGGCCCAGGAAATTTTGTCCTATGGGGCCCTGTGATTATTATAATGACACGTTTCCATTGCAGTACTTTTAGCTGTACTGTATTACACTAGTTACAACTCATGTCATGGATAAATATATCAGATCTGTTTCTCTACCAGCTGTGTATTTCAAGCTCATGACACAATGCCTGATATTTTAATACTTTGGGTTATAGTGTTTGTAGAGAGGCAGATAAAGCCAATCCCACATATACAATAACAATAATTCCTCAGTGCGCACAGAGATATGCGCGACTGCACGTCACACCCAGCGTAGGTGAGTCACAGGTTGAGTCTGGCTACCTGCAGACAGTGGGGCGTTTCCTTGACGTGCCCTGTCACGTGACCGAAAAAGGACGCTGGTAACGGGGCGGGGGGAGAAAGCTGCAGGTGACTGAAAGTAGATTCCTACGTGAAATGGAGCGGTCCAGGCCATCTCATCCCTAACAGAGTTTCACTACGAGTACAACCCACGCGCTGTTCTGAAAGGGAAGAGACTGACGGTGAGTGAAGAGAAAGTGCTGGGCCGCCTCCCAGGAGTGAGAGCGCTGAGAGGAGAAGGAGAGAGGTGACAAAGCAGGAGTTCTATGAACCGGCTGCAACATTTGAACAAAGTCATAGCAAGTGAGTAAATATAAATTGTGACTGACAAAATGTTCGTAAACGGCAACTGCCATCCCATCATGCTTAGAGAGCCCAGGTCTAATGTTACTTTAATATATACTTCAATAACTCTCTCCTGTGACTCCTCCCACTGCCAGTCACGCACATTCTTTATGATGTTTCTCTGTCTGCTCCTCCTTCTCCTCCTCTCGGATTTCTCCTCAGGAACTTGCACATCCCTGTTTTTGTCTGTGTATATTGTCACCCAAAGTCTTTCCTCAACTGCTCTTGTGTTTGTTATTGTGTGCTGGGAATTCTGTATTTGCAATGGTGATGATTGTTAAAAAAAAGTGAATGATTTACAGCGTTTTGCCGTAAAACAAACTAGCAATAAAAAAAAAATAAGAATATTGATATAGTTAAGACCTAACAGCCAATGGGATTTTTGGTTACCAGGGTCAGTGACCCTGACAACTCTTATCACAGTATCTTTTACAGGCTTTGATGGGGGAGAATGCGAAGGTTTCAAATATGTGTTTAGACAAGGTCCTTGCACTAACTTAAAGGGATACTGTCATGTGAATGGTTAATAGTGCTACTCCAGCAGAATTCTGCACTGAAATCCATTTCTTAAAAGAGCAAACAGATTTTTTTATATTCAATTTTGAAATCTGACATGGGGCTAGACATATTGTCAGTTTGCCATCTGCCCCCAGTCATGTGACTTGTGCTTTGATAAACTTCAATCACTCTTTACTGCTGTACTGCAAGTTGGAGTGATATCACCCCCCTCCCCTTCCCCCCCCCCCCCCCCAGTAGACAAACAAGAGAACAATGGGAAGGTAAACAGATAGCAGCTCCCTAACACACGATAACAGCTGCCTGGTAGATCTAAGAACAACACTCAATAGTAAAAACCCATGTCCCACTGAGACTCCTTCAGTTAGGATGGAACTACTTTTTGGTAGGCTTTTATTTCTCCTACTTAATGTAACTGAATCAGTCTCAGTGGGACTTGGCTTTTACAATTGAGTGCTGTTCTTAGATCTACCAGGCAGCTGTTATCTTGTGTTAGGGAGTTGCTATCTGGTTACCTTCCCATTGTTCTGTTGTTAGGCTGCTGGGGGGAGAAAGGGGGGGGGGTGATATCATTCCAACTTGCAGTGCAGCAGTAAAGAGTGACAGAAGTTTATCAGAGCACAAGTCACATGACTGGGGCAGCTGGGAAACGGACAATATGTCTAGCCCCGTGTCAGATTTCAAAATTAAATATAAAAAAAAAATCAGTTTGATCTTTTGAAAAATGTATTTCAGTCCAGAATTATGCTGAAGCTGCACTATTAATTGATGCGTTTTGAAAAAAAACACGTTTACCCATGACCGCATCCCTTTAGTTTTGGCCACACTGGTTCCTGAAATTTGTAAATTGCCTACTTTGGATTCAGAATTTCAATGCACCCCTACCTTTCCTGCGCTGGTATAAAGCGAGCTGCTGGCCTGGACTGTTTGCATGGGCATTATGGGAATATAATGAGCAGTGTATTGCAATAGGGGAGGAGCACCTTTGGGTTAACTTTTTTTTTTTTTAAATACTCTTTGTTTTTCCAAAAACAAAGGCATTGTCATGTATGATTAATGGACAATGTGATAAGGAATAACATTCAAAATGTGACTTACAATTTGTTATTGTCCTTTCATATTGCTATTACATACCGTATATGTTTTGCCGTACCAAAAAGTATGTTCCACGGATCTATTTGGTATCATTATGCAGAGGTAGAAAATCACATTTTGGGTTATCTTGTATGTGGATAATTATTTATACATTCCTCTCACATCCAGACCATATTCGTATTGTAAGAGAAAATATACTACAGCAATGCCCTAACTTTTATTTGTTTTTAAATAAAGGTAATGCATAAAACCTTACAGTAAACATAGAAATAGAGAAAGAAAAAAACGTAAAGGGAGAAAGAAAGAAAAAGGGGCTGCTCAGTCGTACCCTGCTCATTATTGCATTTATCCAGAAACATTTATTTTAGTACATCAGAGTTTACCTTGTGGCATTATTAATATATAAGATCATATATAAGCCCCTGGTCCGTTTAGTGGAGAGTGTGAAATTCTGCCTCCAAATGGGTTAACTTTTAATATGATGTAGAGAGTAATATTCTGAGACAATTTGCAATTTCTTTTCATTTTTTTTTTTTAGTTATTTAGCAGCTCTCCAGTATGCTGTTTCAGAAGTCTAGTTGCTATGGTTCATATTACCCTAGCAACCATGTATTGATTTGAAAAGGGGACTGGAATATGAATAGAAGACTGCCTGAATATCAAGAAGAGTAATATAGCAATAACAATAAATTTGTAACATTACAGATGGGTCAGTGACCCCTATTCAAAAGCTAGAAGGAGTCAGAATAAGAAAAAACTATAAAACAAAATTAAGACCAATTGTAAGTTGCTTAGAATTGGCAATTCTATAACATACTTAAAGTTAACTTAAAGGTGAGCTGTCCCTTTAAATGGGTTCCATGTTTATAAGGTTATCAGATAATCCGAAGAACTGGGGATATATCAAAATAATGATTTTTTCTTCCCCTGAATTGCTAATTAATTACATAGGAGTCATCAGTCAACTTTTGAGACTCCCACAGCACCTACGCATTTCATTTAATAAACATTCTCAAACAAGAATAATGTTGTTGAATATGATTATGGGTATTACGGAAAATATGATGTTTGAGAATGAAGAGGTTGACTGGGTATATTAATGCTTATTCCAGAGCCTTCTCTACACTTGTTCGGTACAATAGTTCAGTTCAGTGCTTTACAGACATGCCTCTAATTATTAGATTGTAAGCTTTATCAAGCTGGACCTTTTACTTTCGGTGTTTCATTCACTAGCCCATGTGTGGCAATTTATTTAGAATTAAGATACTCCTGTTTGCTATAAATTATGGTAAAGGGATGTGTAGCCTGCCCTTTGCTGTACCTGTGTAACAACTATTGTTATTACTAACATGCTTATACATATAAAACATCAACATATTCTGCAGTGTTGTACAATTAATGGGTGTATTCATTAAACATACAGGAAAGCACACAAAACCCACCATGTCATAAATGAGCTGTGAAGTGAAAGGTCTGTGTATATTCCACACTGTAAGAACTTTGTAAGTATTACTTAGTACAGGCAGTTCCCGGGTTACGTACAAGATAGGGTCTGTAGGTTTGTTCTTAAAGGACCAGTAACATCAAAAACATTTTTTTAAAAATTCATTACTATACAACAAAAAAAAATACCAACACAAATTAAATTTATTAAGCCTTTATTAAGAAATAACTTACAGAAACTCCACTTCCCCATCTCTTTAGAAAAGGCGATAGGGCGACCATCCATACTGCGGTGCTAGATTCCTCCTCCCTGGCTTCCCTCTCGCCTCCAGCTCATGCCGCTCTCAAGACGTGGTCACACTGCGGATCCAGGACTGAGCCAACATCCTCTCCTCTCAGGCCGGGCTGAACCTGTCCCTGCCCTCACAGTTTATTTCATGCAACTTTATTACAGTATATTGTGGTCATTATTTGATGTGGTTGTCTTTCTTGGAAAAGTAACAGGCAGTGACCCCAGTTTACCAAAACCGACCGGCACATCATCATCATCATTTATTTATATAGCGCTGTCAAGATACGCAGTGCTTTACTGCAGTTATAGCAAACAGGGAATAAGGAAGCACTGCTGCTGGGCGGTCTTCACGCACTTGCCTTATCAGCCGACAGTCTCTCCACTGCGCTCAGATTGGCCCGCGGGCTGCCCAAAGCTTCCATCTGCCACCACATGTAGTTGGGTCCCCGGATGAGCAGTCTGAGAGGCACCCACAGCATAAACCGCTCTGGCCTACCCCCTCCCATGACAGGGGAAAGAGAAGGACTGTGCAAGGAGGACTGTGCGGCTGTGCACACAGTACCGGGCTATGGGCGCTTCTTCTCCCCGGAGGCCCCGATCCATCCCTGAGAGGATGCACGTGCACGTCTTCTGTGCTGTAGCCCTAGTCCGTCCTGCACCCAGGGCTTCCATGTCCACAGACATCATGCACGCGGTGTGGATGCATACCATAGCCATGCTGCAGCACCCCATCCCCGCAGTGCCTCTGACTGCTCATCTGGGGACCCGACTACATGCGGTGGCAGATGAAAGCCTTGGGCAGCCCGCGGGCCAATCTAGGAGCAGTGGAGAGACTGGCGGCCGATAAGGCAAGTACGTGAAGACCGCCCAGCAGCAGTGCTCCCTTATGTGCCGGGTCGGTTTTGGTCAACTGCCTGTTACTATTCCAAGAAAGACAATCACATCAAATAATGACCATAATCTACTGTAATAAAGTTGTATGAAATAAACTGTGATTCACTGAGGAGCTGGGCAGGGACAGGTTCGGCCCGGGAGGAGAGGCTGTTGGCTCAGTCCCGGAATCGCAGTGTGGCCACTTCTTGAGAGCGGCATGAGCTGGAGGAGAGAGGGAAGCCAGGGAGGAGAAATAGAGCGTCGCAGGATGGATGGTTGCCCTATCGCTTTTTCTGAAGAGAAGGGGAAGTGGAGTTTCTGTAAGTTATTTTTTTAATAAAGGCTTTGCTATTTTAAAATGTAATTGGTCTTGGTGTTTTTTTTCGTTGTATAGTAACGAATTTTTTAAAAAAAATGTTTTGGATGTTACTGGTCCTTTAAGTTGAATTTGTATGTAAGTTGAAGCATAAACATTTACTTATTAAATGCAATTTAGACAGATATCTGTCTTAACATAGTATTTATTTTTACCTTTCTGTGCTCTGCAGTAGACATCACACACCAGAGGAGATTGGGGCAGGTGGTTTATTAAAGCTAAATGCTAATAAAGGCCAAGTAACCACAGTATGTTACTGTAATAGCCTCCGTTTGTAAGTATGAGTTGTATGTAACTCGAGGACTCCCTGTATTATAAAAATAATATTGTGTATGTAAAAGTCATAATGCACGTTTTTAAGGTTCTGAAATGCCTCCTTAATACTAGCATACTGTATTTTGATTTGATTCCAGATCTCTAGAGCAAGCGTTTGACAGCTGAAAGCATCATGGTTTACAAGGGCAGCCACTCGGCCACTAATTGCTAGTTTACTGCAAAAGTTTTGGCAATCCTTCAATTTACACTGGTTTCATGCCCAACCTTTTCCACTGTTTTGGGGCCTGAAATGAAATAAAACAGATGTACCTTCCACAACAATAGTCAATAGCCACATTTGTGCTCATAGAATTTTGAAATGTACCTTTGGAGTCAATGAGAAAAGGAATTTTCTAAAGAACTTCTCTATACAAAGGACAATAAATAAATTGAATAGAAGTTTCCGTAGATGTGGTCAGGGCTGGCTCTGTACAGGAAATGCTCGGGGCAGGTATAAAGCAGTTTTAAAACCAGAATAAAACATTTCATCAATAGATTGGATGAAATAACTGCTTCTTTAGTCCTGCCAAATCCCATGATTCTGTGCTAAGCAACTTTCAAGATAGCTAAGCAGCAAGCTGCTCAAATAAGTAATTAGATAAAACTGACCTTTCATTTATGCAATTAATTGCTGATACTGGAGTGATTCAAATAAAAAATCAATTATAATGCAGAGAATTAAATATCCAGAAAGATCGAAATTACCGAAAAGCTGTCCCCATAGACTCCCATTTTATCCAAATAATCCACATTTTTAATAATTACTTCCTTTTTCTCTGTAATAATAAAACAGTACATTGTATTTGATCCAAACTAAGATATAATTAATCTTTATTGGAAGCAAAAGCAGCCTATTGTGTTTATTTATTTAATGTTTACACAATTCTCAAGTAGAAGTAGTAAAGCAGTGGATCATGAAGATCCAAATTATGGAAAGATCCATTATCCAGAAAACCCCAAGTCCCAAGCATTCTGGATAACAGGTCCCATACCTGTAATAAGCTTTTATGTTGTTCAGCCAAGCCACCTACAGGAAGGCCGAGTTTCCTGTACACGATGGCGTATTATTGCATTCATAATTATAAAGTAAATAATTTGTATTATAACTATGTTGCAGGAAACAATCACAAATGTCTGGAGGAGGCTCATCTTCAGGGCCCAGATCAAAAGACCGAAACTTAAATGGGCGTTGGGCGCAGTATGATGAAGTACCAGCCGATTCTCGTCACCGAGAAAGCAACCTTGAAACACTGGATGACTGTGAACTTGCTCTAAGCTCTGATCCCTTGCCACCACCACCTCTCCCACTACACCCTCCGTTTGGGCCTGAATTCTACCCAAGTGATAGCGAAGAGCCAGTCACAGCACTTGAACTCCGTCCTGTTAGAAGGTTCATCCCAGATTCCTGGAAAAAAATCTTCAAGGGTAAAAAAGAGAATCAATGGGAAAAACCATTGTCAGATATCAACTATATATCGGGAGGCGCTCCATGCTCACCTCCACGGTCACCATCTCTCCTTGCTTCAGAATATCATGGAAAAAACTCAGTAGGAGACTCAAAGACAGTTGCTAGTTCCTACAGAGACCCATATGGTGGATCAGGAGGTAGCTACAATTCCAGGAGAGAAGAAGAAGCTATGTTGCCTCATGACCCCTATGGCTCTTTGGGACGCCAAACACAGACTGTAAAGACATACAGCGAGAGAGTTGAAGAATACAATATGAGATACGCCTACATGAAGTCATGGGCAGGCTTACTAAGAATCCTATGCATTGTAGAGCTCCTCCTTGGAGCAGCTGTATTTGCTTGTATTACGGCTTATATTCACAAGGACAATGAATGGTACAATATGTTTGGCTACACTCAGCCATATGGATACACTGCAAGTATGCAGGGAGGTTACTATTATAATGGCCCCAAGACTCCATTTGTACTTGTTGTTGCTGGCTTAGCCTGGATAGTGACCATAATTCTCCTTGTGCTTGGTATGTCTATGTACTATCGAACCATTTTGCTGGATTCTACCTGGTGGCCTCTAACAGAATTTGGCATCAATGTATCTTTATTTATACTCTACATGGCGGCAGCAATTGTTTATGTCAATGACACTAACCGAGGGGGGCTTTGCTATTACCAGTTATTTAACACCCCAATGAATGCATCGTTCTGCAGAGTGGAAGGTGGGCAAACAGCAGCCATTATTTTCCTGTTTGTCAGCATGCTTATGTATTTCATTAGTGCAATGGTTTCCCTGAAGCTTTGGAGGCATGAGTCAGCCAGGAAGAGACGCGAGTTCTTAGGTCAGGAGGTAAGAATCCATATCAGTTTTGTATGTGGGGTTTATGACTGTAACCATAATGGTGAATAATAATATTAATGCATACCTAAGAGGGGAAAATACACAAATACTTATGGGCTGTATGAGACAGTCCAGATAGTTAAAGCCTTTTTTTTTTTTTTTTTGGCCATTTAAAGCAATACCGACACGTTCCTTTAAAAATCATAGGAACGTGTCCATATCTGGCAGCTGCTACACTCTTAATAGTTTCCACTAAAAGCCCTCCCCAAAGCTGCCCCAGCCCAGCGAACCTTTGTGAAGCCGACCCTCTGACACAGCCAACGGATCTTGTGCATTGCTTCAATGACTCTGGGCAGGGGGCGGTGCGATCCTTCCATAGTCTGCAGTCTTGTTTTTATTTGTAATTAGCCTATGGAAGGATCACGCTGCCCCCAGCCCAGTGTCACTGAAACAACACAGAAGATGATTTAGCAGTGTCGGAGGGTCGGGTTAACCAAGGTTCAGGGGGCTTTTAGTGGAAACTATTCGGCGTGCAGCGGCTCCTAGATATGGACACGTTCCTATGATTTTTATAGGAACATGTTGCTATCGCTTAAACTGCGATACACCAGAGTTTGATCTGCCAAGCACTTTCCTGGGGACCCTAAACCTTTTATGTAAGTATTTATATTCGTCTGAAATCACTGTTTCTGGCCAACGTGTTTGTCAGATAACTGAGAAGACACTGGGCTGGTGGAAGCAGCCCCAGATCACTTAATAATGAAACAGGCTGGCTTTTTAGAGGTTCCCTTTGGAATTTCCCATTGAATTTTTCAAATTTGCAGGGCACCAATATGTGAATTGGTTCAACTATCCCTCAGTATTTTATATTGTTAAGATAGTAGCTATTCATGTTTATATTTAATGGTATATTATGGCACTTACTGGCGTCTCATCCAACATTCATAGTCTTGTATTTTCCTGTAATTCTAAATGTTATCACTACTAGCCAAATACAGATCCACCAACTTTAGCACAATTGAGTCGAGAGTGGATTCTGTTGGGGGTGCTTCAAAAGAACAGTTTGATGTCTAGCTGTAGGAAAAAGGGATTCACTTCTATTCTTGTTTTTTCAGATTATGCCTAACCAGATTCCTCCTCCAATTGTCATGGTAAGTCAATGTTTTGCATTTCCTGACCGCTTTGATTTGAATTTAAACAATAACGCATGCATACCTGAGCAAGAGTACGCAGACTGCCTTGTGCAGCAGAAAAGATCAGATTGTATAGCATCCCACAATATCACGTGCTGTTGCATGACAACATTTTGTTGGTCAGAAAAAGTCTGACCCACAAAATCTTAAAAGTATTCCCATTAGAGAGATTACTTAGGGGGTTATTTATCAAAGGTTGAGTTTTTTTCTACCTCGAATAAACTCACAACTCGAATGTTTTCTTTTTTTATAAAAAAAAACTGAATGTAAAAAACTCCAATTAAATGCAGTCGGGGGGGGGGGACGGGACTCGAATACCTTGAATTTGTGAAATTATAGGCCAAAACATTTTGAATACCTTGAAGTTATCAAGTTTTCGAGCACACTGTAAAAAACCTGAAAATCTTGAAGGCAAAAAACATCTTCAAATGGTTAAAGGGACCTCTGCCATTGACTTCTACATGACCTCGACAGGGTTTAGCTGGGGTATTTTCAGACTCAGGCTTTTAGCAGCCTCATGGCATAATAAATCTCGAAAAATTTGAATTTTTTTTAACCTAAAAATGTTAGTTTTTTAAAAAAAAAACTTGAAAAACTTGAATTTTTAGAGAAAACACAACTCAGACTTTGATAAATAACCCCCTAAGTGTGAGAGATTTTTTGCAATCCCTAAGGGTCAAATTAGTAAATGTCATTGATTATAGATTTAACAATTGGACACGATTCCCCTGTTTGCTTGATTCCTTAACACATAAGGAGATTTCAGATTTGGCCAGAAAAGGAAATGTTTTTCCAGTAATGTTTGTTGCATTTCTCGTTTGCCTTACCAAGTTCTGCTTCGATCATTTTGTGTGCAGTTAAAACCAAGAGAATTACTTAGCAGCTTGTTTATATGACAAAACAAATATGTACGGGCACAGACATGTCTGAACATTATTTTGACTCACCTTCTTATGTTCTGATTTCATAGCACATACCAGAATAGTTTCATCAAAAAACAGTCAGAGAATTACTAACGACCAAGTTTGCCCTAAAAAAACTAAATAGATTAGGTGGATAGAATTATTAGTATCCAAATGTATAGTAAAAAAAACTTTAGTTAAATATAACATTTTACCAAGTTACTTCTAAAACCTCACAATTTATGTAAAGATTATTACTTTTTACCCTAAAATTTATGAATTGAAGGGGTTGTTCACCTTTGAGTTGACTATTAGTATGATGTAGAGAGTGATATTCTGAGACAATTTGCAATTGGTTTTCATATGTTATTTGTGGGTTTTGCGTTTTTTATTCGACATCTTTCAAGAATACTATTTAAACACTCTGGTTGCTATGGTCCAAATTACCCTAGCAATCAATCATTGATTTTAATAAGAAACTGGAATATGAATAGGAGATGCAGTGAATAGAAAGATGAGGGATAAAAAGTTCCAATAAGGGCTAGTCCACACGGGGAGATAGCGACGCGTTTGCGGTCGCGGCGACAAAGCGCCGCGACCGGCGCAGGCGACAGTTTTGTATGGGCGCCTATGTAAAAACGCCTGTGCTAACCACACGAGGCGATGCGCTTTTCAACAGTCGTCTGAAAAAGCCTGAAAACGCCTGAAAACGCGTCGCTATCTCCCCGTGTGGACTAGCCCTAACAGTACACTTGTAGCTTTACAGAGCATTTAATTTTAGATGGGGTCAGTGACCCCCATTTGAAATCTTGAAAGAGTCAGAAGAAAAAGACATAATTAAAAACTATATAAAATACAATACACACACACACACACACACACAGCAGAGCTGAAGCCTCTGGGCTGACCTTAGCTTCAGCTCGCTGTGTGAGCGCTCGGGCTGATCTGATTCAAATCAACGGAGCAGGGGTACTGAGCAGATCTGCTTCTCGCTGCCTGCAAAAATACACAGGCTGACAACAGCCAGAGCCATGTGCAAACAGCCTAAAACCGCTGACAGCAAATTACGCCACTGCCTGGCCCTGTGCACTTTTACAAGACACACCTTCCTCACTTCCCACGATTTGTATAGTGCCTCCAGCAGAACATATTTCCATCTAACGCATTGGCCATTTACCCTTCAGCAAAATTATATTTCTTTAGTAATACGTCAAGCCTTTCTGGTGAAATGTAAGCCTGAAGAAGGAACCTCAGATTCCAGCTTACTTTGTAATATTTCTGTATCGTTTGCAAAAGGCGGGTCGTCCTCTATAATGGCCAAGTTCACTGCAAAAGTAATGTAACTATAGTTTAAAAGTGTCATTTGTTTATCCTTTTCTGTTCTCTTGATCTAACTTTTAAAACATCAGAAGTCGCTTTTCCTCCATGGTCGTTATACCAGGGCAGTAGTGCAGAGACTATAAACAGCTAGACGGTTACTGTTTTCAAATAATTTTAAAATATATATTGAAAAAACAGTTTTTGGGTGGAAATGTTCTTTTACTTCCACACTGAGCCATAACCATATCCTAACAGACATAGGATTTCAGATTTTAGAACTTTGAACCAATCTTAACCTGTTTTCCTTTAAGCGTGACGTGGCACTAGGAAACGGCCATATCAATGATGTCCCAGATCAGCAGAGAGGTATCCGAAAAGCAGAGATGAAGCCTGAGCTTCTCAGTGGATACATCCCAGCAGGACATATACCAAAGCCCATTGTAATGCCAGACTATGTTGCGTGAGTATTATGTATTAGCATATCATGTGATAAACGGAGAGCAATCTAAATATGAGGATATGTTAAACTATAATTAAAACATTGTGGTTGTGGACTGTTTGTTGTTATTTATATTCTTTATGTTGATGCTGCATAAAGAACAATAATAACCTACGTACAACTGACAATACACACTGCTTTAAGCAGATTGTGTGTATGGTAGTGATCCTTGGCACTACCATACACATGCTAGAGCCAGTATCCTCAGAAGCAGTAAAAGACATTTTCTGTTGAAAAGCCTTCATTTATCTAATAAAAAAAGTTACTTAATATTTCCCTCGTTTGGACAGGAGTATTTTACCTACCTCACAACCCACTGCTTTAGGCCCAAAGAGGTAGATCCTTAAGGGTAAAATCCAGACATGTAAATATCTTATTTTTTTTTTTCCCCTGCCGCAGGAAATACCAGGCCATAAAGTCAGAAGATGAACGAGATCGATACAAAGCAGTGTTTAATGATCAGTTTGCGGAGTACAAAGAGCTTCATGCTGAGGTGCAGGCTGTTATGAAAAAGTTCAGCGAGCTGGATGCAGTAATGCAGAAACTCCCAAGGAACCCAGAAAATCAGCATGTAAGGGGTCTTTGCTTTTTTTTTTGGAGGAAAAGTGCTGCTATTCTTTTTGATTGATTAAAATTTGACAGTTGGCAAACAGTGCTGCGATTATTAGTCTGAAGCAAAGGTCCTTCCCCTGCAAAAATGTTATGCAGGGGAGAATAATTTTTGTTTGATGCTACTGCTTTTTTTTGGGAAGGCTAAGCTTCTCTTAATCTTCATTTTTCTCCTCCTACGATCTTATGCTGGTATAAATGAGGGTTGATTTGTTGCCCAGACATCTTGTTTGCATCCATCTTAGAAGTGGTTTTTCTTTTGTGAGTGTTTTGTGGAGTTTTTTTAACGTTAAGATTTTTTTATTATTTTAAGAAATAGTGATCCAAATTATCCAGAAAATCCAGGTCCCATGCATTATGGATAATAGATCGTATACAGGTATGGGACCTGTGGATTTCATATATATATAGTCAAATACAAGAGTCCTCTGCACTCAACCCATTATCAATATATTTAAGACAGCGACATTTTGTGCATACTGCTACTAAAAGATGCCTTACCAGTATATGTATTTTGTGGTCGCAGCCTCATTGCACCCCCGCCTATTGGTTTTAAAAAATAGTGGTGAGCACAACTTTCCCTTGTTTGTTATAGTTATACAGGAGCAGTGACCAGCTCCATGTTGTAGCTCCCACCCTTCCCAGCTATAGTCAGGTGATCCCACTGGTGTCTAATAAAAGGGCAGCCAAGTTTGGGAGTTTTACTTTGAAAGCAGCAAGTAAGTTGCAGGTAAAACCTAGTCCCTTTGTAAAATGTATAATGAAGCAATAGAATTCTTAATGAATCAGATAAAATTGAGCATAGGACTGGCCAGATATGGGATGACTTTGACGTAGTTGGCCAGCTTAAATATATTGCAATATGTGGACGGTTGGTCCCTGTTTTGTTTAAAGGGTAAGGCATTTTTTAGTAGCAGTATGCACAAAATGTCGCTGTCTTAAATATATTGATAATGGGTTGAGTGCAGAGGACTCTTGTATTTGTCTATATGTATTTTGTGGTCACAGCCTCATTGCACCCCCACCTAATGGTTTTAAAAATTAGTGGTGAGCATAATTTTCCCTTGTTTGTTATAGTTATACAGGAGCAGTGACCAGCTCCATGTTGTAGCTCCCACCTTTCCCAGCTATAGTCAGGTGATCCCACTGGTGTCTAATAAAAGGGCAGCCAAGTTTGGAGGTTTACTTTGAAAGCAGCAAGTAAGTTGCAGGTAAAACCTAGTCCCTTTGTAAAATGTATAATGAAGCAATAGAATTCTTAATGAATCAGATGAAAATTGAGCGTAGGACTGGCCAGATATGGGATGACTTTGACGTAGTTGGCCAGCTTAAATATATTGCAATATATGGACAAACAAACCCTGTTTTGTTTAAAGGGTAAGGCATTTTTCAGTAGCAGTATGCACAAAATGTCGCTGTCTTAAATATATTGATAATGGGTTGAGTGCAGAGGACTCTTGTATTTGACTATATGTATTTTGTGGTCACAGCCTCATTGCACCCCCGCCTAATGGGTTTAAAAAATAGTGGTGAGCACAACTTTCCCTTGTTATATATATATATATATATATAGGAGGTAACAAGAAGAGCCCGCACACACAGGACTTGAGTGAAGCAAAAAATTAATCGTTTATTCAACGTTTCGGCCCAGTCACATGAGCCGTCTTCAGGAAGTCGGCTCATGTGACTGGGCCGAAACGTTGAATAAACGATTAATTTTTTGCTTCACTCAAGTCCTGTGTGTGCGGGCTCTTCTTGTTACCTCCATTCTATGTTTAATTGCTCCAGCACCTAGGCATCCATTTTGTGCTCTGTGTGCACCGACCCCTTGGTTGTTATATATATAATTTTATTTATTTTTTTAAATGTGGATTATTTGGATAAAATGGAGTCTATTTGGAGCATTCTTGATAAAGGCTTTCTGGATTACCTATCCCATACCTGTATTTGTATATTACAAATTACCAAGGTTCTTTATGACCATATAAAAGCACAAGGAGTTTCACAGGTAGAATGATTGTATATAGGTCACAGATATCAATTAATAGGCAAACTTGATGTGTCTGGTAGAGTGCTACTTGCCATTTTAATCCGATTCCTATCTATCCTAAAATGTGTTCTGTTATTTTCAGGAATATGAAAGGATAGCAAATGTTTTTAAGGAATACCAAAAGAAAAAGAATGTAAGTATAAGAAACCTTTTTGTAATTACATAGATAGATTAACCCCCTGGTAAGAAATGTAAACATTGTGAAAATCCTGTATTTTTGGCTCGGTAACTGACAAAATAAGTCTTGTAATGGAACTCTGCATTTTATTTTTTTAATCTAGACTAAGTCATATACTTGTCAGAAACAGGAATACAAGAGGCTTGTGGGAGTACTCCAAGAGTAATTAAAAGTGTACTGGAATAGCAACTGTTCTGGTCAAAACTGCTTCAGACAAGATCAGTGAGCATCCCCTGGCACAGTCCTGTGTTATTATGTTGCCTTACGCCTTTAAAATAGGTGTTTGTCTTGGAGCTTTCTCTCCTCTATAACAAGCTACAGCAGCCTGTAAGGCCAATGCCATTTAATAAGGAGATACTTTTTCTAAGATTATGCAAGCAGGTGAAATAGTTAGAGCCACCGTTATGGTTATTGAAAATAAATAACCTGTACTAGTAAACTACAAGGCCAGCTAATCTGCATTAATCAATTTTTTTTTCTTTACTATACATAGTTTGATGGCATATCTCTGTACAAGTTATAAACCAAGCCTATGATGCGTTGTGGTATTTCTAAATGTTATTCAAACTAATGGCTGCCGATTTACATTGCTTTTTTTTCCCAATTAGGAACCAACCTTTTTAGAAAAGAAAGAACGATGTGAATATCTGAAGAATAAACTTTCACACATTAAGCAAAAGATTCAGGAGTATGACAAGGTCATAGACTGGAATGATGGATATAATTAACTGACTTTATGTGAAGCTTGACGAAAGCTGTAGATATACAAATGAACTGAACTTCATCTTCCACTACATTATACTATTTCATTGTGTTTTTATTTTCCTATGAATACATTATTTTGATACATTGGTGAACTGTGATTTGGAGAATTGCTTAGTCAGTCTTAATGTTTATAAGTGCAAGTTGTGCCTGAAAGATAATGTAAATCTGTGCAGATTGAAAAAACTTTCTTACACTGTGACCTTCACAATTTTTCAGAAAAATCTGTATGCAGTCAGGTCATTTTTTATCAGATTGTGTTGCCCAGTGTTCTAGCTGCACACAATTTTTACAGCCATAGCCCATGTGTTGCTAAAAGATCCATTATTTCAGTTAGAAGCAAAGAAAAAATCACTGGGAAGGTGCCAATGTGTTAGGAAACAAAAACTCACCCTCAATTTGTTAGCAATCCCCCATCTATTTCTAATTACTAACCAGACTGACTTTTTTCTAGGTACTTTAATTTAAGCATGGTGCATGTGCAGTACCCACCCGGGACTGCACAGGAAGAAGGTGGCGGCTGTTCACTTTGCAGAAAATACTCACGGGCCGCTGCATTTTATTTTACAGGGAAAGAAAGAATTATTGAAAAGTTGCCTGGTGTATGCCGACAACTGCACATTTCCCTGGCAACCTGGTCCTGGGTTGATGCATATGTATATGTATTCCCAAGCAATTTTCCATATCCTATACATTTCACATATTATCAGATCTGTGACCCTCCTCCCTTTCTAATCAATCGTCAATGGAACGCTTCAGGTTTCCATAGCTGCACACTGCTACAAACTATATAGAAAATGGGTCACAATGTAAAAGCCCGTTTTTGTACCGGGACCTTTCCTTCTCCTTTGAAGTATTCGCATTCCAGCTTCAGATAGCAGTTAGCAACTGGCATCCCTAGTACTTGCTTTTGTTCTTCCAGTGAGTTGCCTGCTGGAAGCAGTGGTCTCAGATTGACTACGGCTGCCATACTAAGATTGCGAACATCTGCATTGTAAGTTAATTGGGACCAATTTACAAAGATAGGTGCTAAACTACACCAGTGCTGTTGCTCATAGCAACCAATGAGATCTGAGCTTTCATTTTGTAAAGGTGGTCATAGACTCAAAGATCCGCTCGTTTGGCAACATCGCCAAATGAGCGGATCTTTCCCCGATATGCCACAAACTGCATGGCTATATCGGGGGTAATTCGTTCGGCCGAACGATCGAATTACGATGCGCCAAGGGGCTCCGACGGGTCGGTCGGGTAAAAATCCAACCTTCCCGATCGATATCGTGGCCAGATATCGATCGGGAAGACCCGTCATAAGCCCCCATACACGGGCAGATAAGCTGTCAAATCGGTCCAAACGACCGATATCGGCAGCTTTATCTGCCCGTGTATGGCCACCTTAAGGGGTAGATTACTTGCTAACACTAACTATCCTTGTGCTGTTTACTACTTATGTTAGTAAGTGAACCCTACTGAACACTAGTTCAGTATGACTCTTCCTCTATGAACTGGTCTATATTGTTTATCTATATCTTTCACATTCCTCTTTAGAAATAAAATAGTCCCAGGCAAAATATAAAAACGCCAGTAAATCATAATATACTTATCCATTAGATGGAACACAAGTAATATTGCTGCAGAGCAGAAGAGACACATTGGCTGAACACCATCACCCCAAGAGTATTGCCCACACCCAAGGCCTCGTCTGGTTCCAGTTGAAAATGTTGATACATGGATCGTGACTCTTGCTGTGTTATTAGTTTCATTTCTTGTTAATAACCATTTTGGGCCTGTATGTACTCACCTCTTGTGTTTTATAGGGGTTGTAGGAAGTTTAAGATGTAATTTCCCTTCAATATGTCTTATTCATTTTGAGTTTTATGTATTTATCACTGTCTGCACAAAATGTTTTTTTAATTACTACTGTCTTTGATTGCTTAGGGCAATGTCACACAGAGAATTTCTGTTTCTGTCCAGCACTGATCAAGGTGTCGGTCACCACTGCAATGAGAATTGGTAGCAATGTCTTGATTTGAGTAACTGCAAGTGTGTGACAATGTGAACTAATACATTTTATGACTATTATTTTTACACAAAAAATGGATATTCCAGGAAAGGGACACTATTGTCACAGGCTTTTTTGTTTTTCTTTTATACGTAAGAAGAATGCACATGGTGTATTGAATGGAGCAGTAATGAAAAATATTTCAGTAGCCACTTTTCTGCTTCCATATTTACTGCTATTCAAGTGCCTGTTTGATTTTCTATAGTGATGGGACTCTAGCTCAGTCTAAAGCTTGGCACACATGCCCAGATTTGGTTGGGAAGTTTGAACGATTTTGTCCTTACTGTCTTGTCATGTATTGTAACTGCAAAAGGGAAACAATAGGGAGCACTCACAGACCCATCGATGTGCAACTGCTGTGCTGCAACGTGGAAAAATCGCTCCCGAAGCGTGTCCATCAGCCAAATCTTGAAATCACGGAGCACCAGCAATTTTAAAACATCCGTTTATTTAGAAAATAGTTAAAAATTAACAGAGCATAGTGAGCCCAGTAGCTCCATGTCTTGTCATGTATTCTAGGTAAAGGGCTCCATTTTTGCTGCTCATGCACTTATATAAGAAAACTGCAGAGATATGTTTGAATCCTTAAAGGAGAACTAAACCCCCTTAGCAAAAAAGTCTTGCAACTGCCAACCCCCCCCCCCAACTGTGTATTAGGAAAAAAATCAGACCCTATAATGCAGCGCAGTGCAGCTAGAGGGCACCATCTTCCTCCACTTGGTCTTTCAGAAAGTAACGCTGACACGAAGTCTGCGCAGTTGTCCTAGTCAGGAATCTGCTTCAACTGTGCATGCTCAAATCGGCTTTGAGTTCCGAAAGAATACAAAGTGGTGTAAGACGGTGATATGGAGCTCTGCTGCTCTGCATTTTAGGATCAGAATATTTTTTGAGGATCTCTTTTTTTACTAATGCACGGTGCGTATAGGGAGAGAGGAGGGGGCCAGGTAGTTAAGAGGGGCTTTTTTGGTACAGGGGTTTAGTTCTCCTTTAATGCTCATAGCACATATCAGAGATGCACTCACATTCTGCTGCGGAGCCTGTCATTATTAAACAAACAAACTTGTAATAAAAATTACTTAGAAAATGACAGGCTCCTATATCACTAAGGCAAGAGATGGTAAATTCACAGTGCTGATGCCTTATTTTCTACTATATAGATCGCTAGAATATATTTGTGTGCACATTTATTGGTGTTTAAACTTACAACAAGCTTGCCTTCCATTCATATACTGTATATGTGTATATGTATGTATGTATATGTATGTATATATATATGTGTATATGTATGTATATATATATGTATAAGTGTATATGTGTGTATATATATATACATACATACATACATACATACACACACACACACATACAAGAGTCCTCTGCACTCAACCCATTATCAATATATTTAAGACAGAGACATTTTGTGCATACTGCTACTGAAAAATGCCTTACCCTTTAAACAAAATCCTACTGGTGTCTAATAAAAGGGCAGCCAAGTTTGGGAGTTTTACTTTGAAAGCAGCTCATAAGTTGCAGGTAAAACTTAGTCCCTTTGTAAAATGCATAATTAAGCAAGTGAATTCTTAATGAATCAGATGAAAATTGAGCGTAGGACTGGCCAGATATGGGATGACTTTTGACGTAGTTGGCCAGCTTAAATATATTGCAATATATGGACAAACAATCCCTGTTTTGTTTAACCCTTTACCTGCCAGCCATTTTGTCCTAGATGCGAACATCTACTGCCAAGCAGTTTTTAGATATTTTGCACTCTTTCACTTTAAGGGCCTTTCCTGGGGCGGTCTTTTAGTTTACCCAGCAAAACAATATATTGTTTTTTTCAGGACAACCTGAACTTTCAAAATATGCAGGAATTTTGGTGTAATTCTACTTCTGTAAAAAAATATTGGCTTCTAAGTGTCCAATAAAATGAAAAAAATCATGTTTCACAAAGAACAATCACATATATCAGAAACATCATTTACTTTATGTATGAGAACACAGCCTATTTGGAAAGGTCTATGTCTCCTGAACGCGGCAATACCAAATATATATAGTTTTATGGAGATTTCTCACTTGTATAGATCAAAATCTAAAAGCAGTACACAACCAAATTTCCAAAGCTCCGCTCCCCAAACGGCATACTTCTGCTTTCAAGGCCAAACATTCCACTAACAGTAGGTTTACCCTAGAAAACTACCCATTATTAGAAAGAACAGATTCTGGTGAATCAAAAATGGGTAAATATATCGTTGTACTCCAAACTACCAAGTTGCAATTGTTTCCTAAAGTTATAATGTTTTATAGAAATTGGTGAATTTTTTGAAAAATTACCTCAAAGCTTCCAATCTACAGAATCATATCTCCCACAAATCATTAGGTATCAATGTAAAACACCCCAAATATGAAAGCCTGGGGTCCGCTGAACAATTTGATGCCCAATATATATAGGTGTACCCAAACATGTGGCATATAGGGGCCCTAAAATATAGACACCTCATTTGAGCTATCAGTTCTGTAATTCCAGATACTGCAAAATCAACACATTTGCATCGTTTTGGGGGGGTAAAAGTAGAAAAAAGTAAGTTCACCCCAGAAAACCGTATATTTTCGGAAAGTACACATTCCCACGAATCTAAATTGGGTATGCATGTCTTTGTACTACAAAGTACCAAGCTGCAAATCATTCCTAAATGTGGTGATTTCGGTGACATTTCCAAAAATCACCTCAAAATTTCTACCCTGCAGCATCGTATTACCCACATACTTTTAGGTATCAAGAGAAATCACCCCAAATATGAAAGCCTAGGCTCCTCCGAACACTTTGATGCCCAATATGTATAGGTGTACTCAAGCACGTGGCATACAGGGGCCCCAAAAGGAAGACCCCCATATGGTCTGTCATTTCAGGTACAGCAAAATCAACACATTTACATCGTTTTGGGGGGGGTCAAAAGTAGAAAAAAGTAAGTTCACCCCAGAAATCCATATATTTTCGGAAAGTAAACATTCCCACGAATCTAAATTGGGTATGCATGTCTTTGTACTCCACAATAACAAGCAGCAAACCATTCCTAAATATGGTGATTTTGGCGACATTTCCAAAAATCACCTCAAAATTTCTACCCTGCAGCATCGTATTGCCCACATACTTTTAGGTATCAAGAGAAATCACCCCAAATATGAAAGCCTAGGGTCCTCTGAACAGTTTGATGCCCAATATGTATAGGTGTACCCACGCACGTTGCATATAGGGGCCCCAAAAGGAAGACCCCCATATGGTCTGTCATTTCAGACACTGCAAAATCAAGACATTTACATCGTTTTGGGGGGGTAAAAGTAGAAACGGGTAAGTTCACCCCAGAAAACCATATATTTTCGGAAAGTACACATTCCCACGAATCTAAATTGGGTATGAATGTCTTTGTACTCCAAAGTACCAAGCCGCAAACCATTCCTAAATTTGGTGATTTTGGCGACATTTCCAAAAATCACCTCAAAATTTCTACCCTGCAGCATCGTATTACCCACATACTTTTAGGTATCAAGATAAATCGCCCCAAATATGAAAGCCTAGGTTCCTCTGAACAGTTTGATGCCCAATATGTATAGGTGTACCCAAGCACGTGGCATATAGGGGCCCCGAAAGGAAGACACCCATATGGTCTGTCATTTCAGATACTGCAAAATCAAGACATTTACATCGTTTTGGGGGGGTCAAAAGTAGAAAAAAATAAGTTCACCCCAGAAAACCATATATTTTCCGAAAGTACACATTCCAACGAATCTAAATTGGGTATGCATGTCTTTGTACTCCAAAGTACCAAGCCGCAAACCATTCCTAAATTTGGTGATTTTGGCGACATTTCCAAAAACCACCTCAAAATATCTACCCTGCAGCATCGTATTGCCCGCATACTTTTAGGTATCAAGAGAAATCACCCCAAATATGAAAGCCTAGGGTCCCCTGAACAGTTTGATGCCCAATATGTATAGGTGTACCCACGCACGTGGCATATAGGGGCCCCAAAAGGAAGACCCCCATATGGTCTGTCATTTCAGATACTGCAAAATCAAGACATTTACATCGTTTTGGGGGGGGCAAAAGTAGAAAAGGGTAAGTTCACCCCAGAAAACCATATATTTTCCGAAAGTACACATTCCCACGAATCTAAATTGGGTATGCATGTCTTTGTACTCCAAAGTACCAAGCCGCAAACCATTCCTAAATTTGGTGATTTTGGCGACATTTCCAAAAACCACCTCAAAATATCTACCCTGCAGCATCGTATTGCCCGCATACTTTTAGGTATCAAGAGAAATCACCCCAAATATGAAAGCCTAGGGTCCCCTGAACAGTTTGATGCCCAATATGTATAGGTGTACCCACGCACGTGGCATATAGGGGCCCCAAAAGGAAGACCCCCATATGGTCTGTCATTTCAGATACTGCAAAATCAAGACATTTACATCGTTTTGGGGGGGCAAAAGTAGAAAAGGGTAAGTTCACCCCAGAAAACCATATATTTTCCGAAAGTACACATTCCCACGAATCTAAATTGGGTATGCATGTCTTTGTACTCCAAAGTACCAAGCCGCAAACCATTCCTAAATTTGGTGATTTTGGCGACATTTCCAAAAACCACCTCAAAATATCTACCCTGCAGCATCGTATTGCCCGCATACTTTTAGGTATCAAGAGAAATCACCCCAAATATGAAAGCCTAGGGTCCTTTGAACAGTTTGATGCCCAATATGTATAGGTGTACCCACGCACGTGGCATATAGGGGCCCCAAAAGGAAGACCCCCATATGGTCTGTCATTTCAGATACTGCAAAATCAAGACATTTACATCGTTTTGGGGGGGGGCAAAAGTAGAAAAGGGTAAGTTCACCCCAGAAAACCATATATTTTCGGAAAGTACACATTCCCACGAATCTAAATTGGGTATGCATGTCTTTGTACTCCAAAGTACCAAGCCGAAAACCATTCCTAAATTTGGTGATTTTGGCGACATTTCCAAAAACCACCTCAAAATATCTACCCTGCAGCATCGTATTGCCCACATACTTTTAGGTATCACAAGAAATCACCCCAAATATGAAAGCCTAGGGTCCTCTGAACAGTTTGATGCCCAATATGTATAGGTGTACCCACGCACGTGGCATATAGGGGCCCCAAGAGGAAGACCCCATATGGTCTGTCATTTCAGATACTGCAAAATCAAGACATTTACATCGTTTTGGGGGGGGCAAAAGTAGAAAAGGGTAAGTTCACCCCAGAAAACCATATATTTTCGGAAAGTACACATTCCCACGAATCTAAATTGGGTATGCATGTCTTTGTACTCCAAAGTACCAAGCCGCAAACCATTCCTAAATTTGGTGATTTTGGCAACATTTCCAAAAATCACCTCAAAATATCTACCCTGCAGCATCGCATTACCCACATACTTTTAGGTATCAAGAGAAATCACCCCAAATATGAAAGCCTAGGGTCCTCTGAACAGTTTGATGTCCAATATGTATAGGTGTACCCAAGCACGTGGCATACAGGGGCCCCAAAAGGAAGACCCCCATATGGTCTGTCATTTCAGGTACTGCAAATTAACACATTTACATTGTTTTGGGGGGGGGCAAAAGTAGAAAAAAGTAAGTTCACCCCAGAAAACCATATATTTTCGGAAAGTACACATTCCCAGGAATCTAAATTGGGTATGCATGTCTTTGTACTCCAAAGTACCAAGCCGCAAACCATTCCTAAATTTGGTATTATGCCGACATTTCCAAAAACCACCTCAAAATTTCTACCCTGCAGCATCGTATTACCCACATACTTTTAGGTATCAAGAGAAATCACCCCAAATATAAAAGCCTAGGGTCCCCTGAACAGTTTGATGCCAAATATGTATAGGTGTACCAAAGCATGTGGCATATAAGGGCCCTAAAATTAAGACCCCCCCCATATGGTTTGTCATTTCAGGTACTGCAAAATCAAGACATTTACATTGTTTTGGGGGGGCAAAAGTAGAAAAGGGTAAGTTCACCCCAGAAAACCATATATTTTCGGAAAGTACACATTCCCACGAATCTAAATTGGGTATGCACGTCTTTGTACTCTGAAGTACCAAGCCGCAAACCATTCCTAAATTTGGTGATTTTGGCGACATTTCCAAAAACCACCTCAAAATATCTACCCTGCAGCATCGTATTGCCCACATACTTTTAGGTATCAAGAGAAATCACCCCAAATATGAAAGCCTAGGGTCCTCTGAACAGTTTCATGCCCAATATGTATAGGTGTACCCACGCACGTGGCATATAGGGGCCCCAAAAAGAAGACCCCCATATGGTCTGTCATTTCAGATACTGCAAAATCAAGACATTTACATTGTTTTGGGGGGGCAAAAGTAGAAAAGGGTAAGTTCACCCCAGAAAACCATATATTTTCGGAAAGTACACATTCCCACGAATCTAAATTGGGTATGCATGTCTTTGTACTCCAAAGTACCAAGCCGCAAACCATTCCTAAATTTGGTGATTTTGGCGACATTTCCAAAAACCACCTCAAAATATCTACCCTGCAGCATCGTATTGCCCACATACTTTTAGGTATCAAGAGAAATCACCCCAAATATGAAAGCCTAGGGTCCTTTGAACAGTTTGATGCCCAATATGTATAGGTGTACCCACGCACGTGGCATATAGGGGCCCCAAAAGGAAGACCCCCATATGGTCTGTCATTTCAGATACTGCAAAATCAAGACATTTACATCGTTTTGGGGGGGGCAAAAGTAGAAAAGGGTAAGTTCACCCCAGAAAACCATATATTTTCGGAAAGTACACATTCCCACGAATCTAAATTGGGTATGCATGTCTTTGTACTCCAACGTACCAAGCTGCAAATCATTCCTAAATGTGGTGATTTCGGTGACATTTCCAAAAATCACCTCAAAATTTCTACCCTGCAGCATCGTATTACCCACATACTTTTAGGTATCAAGAGAAATCACCCCAAATATGAAAGCTTAGGGTCCTCTGAACAGTTTCATGCCCAATATGTATAGGTGTACCCAAGCACGTGGCATATAGGGGCCCAAAAGAAGACCCCCATATTGTCTGCCATTTCAGATACTGCAAAATCAAGACATTTACATCGTTTTGGGGGGGCAAAAGTAGAAAAGGGTAAATTCACCCCAGAAAACCATATATTTTCGGAAAGTACACATTCCCACGAATCTAAATTGGGTATGCATGTCTTTGTTCTACAAAGTACCAAGCTGCAAATCATTCCTAAATGTGGTGATTTTGGTGACATTTCCAAAAATCACCTCAAAATTTCTACCCTGCAGCATCGTATTACCCACATACTTTTAGGTATCAAGAGAAATCACCCCAAATATGAAAGCCTAGGGTCCTCTGAACAGTTTGATGCCCAATATGTATAGGTGTACCCAAGCACGTGGCATATAGGGGCCCCAAAAGGAAGACCCCCATTTGGTCTGTCATTTCAGATACTGCAAAATCAAGACATTTACATCGTTTTGGGGGGGGGCAAAAGTAGAAAAGGGTAAATTCACCCCAGAAAACCATATATTTTCGGAAAGTACACATTCCCACGAATCTAAATTGGGTATGCATGTCTTTGTACTACAAAGTACCAAGCTGCAAATCATTCCTAAATGTGGTGATTTCGGTGACATTTCCAAAAATCACCTCAAAATTTCTACCCTGCAGCATCGTATTACCCACATGCTTTTAGGTATCAAGAGAAATCACCCCAAATATGAAAGCTTAGGGTCCTCTGAACAGTTTGATGCCCAATATGTATAGGTGTACCTAAGCATGTGGCATATAGGGGCCCCAAAAGAAGACCCCCATATGGTCTGTCATTTCAGATACTGCAAAATCAACACATTTATATTGTTTTGAAGGGGGCAAATGTAGATAAAAGTAAGTTCACCCCAGAAAACCATATATTTTCGGAAAGTACACATTCCCAGGAATCTAAATTGGGTATACATGTCCTTGTACTCCAAAGTACCAAGTCGCAAGTCTTTCCTAAATTTGGCGATAATTTACATTTTTGAAAATCGCCTAAAAATATTGCAATTGGCCACATTTATCTCACCCAATTTCTTGCATACAATTGTAAAATAACATAAATATTTATGCCAAGGGACGACTGAACAGTTTGATGCCCAATATGCATAGATACACCAAGGCAGCTGGCATGTGCAGACCCCAAATAAAAATAGTGCATATGAGTTTTCTCCGCTGCCGATTCGCCTTCTGTGAACATAGACCATTGACTTCATATTATGTGCCTCAAGACCCTCCTTACAGCAAAGACCCCCCAAAACCATATGTTTTTGGAAAGTACACATTCTGACGAATCCAACAAAGATAAAGACGTCTTTCTACACCAAACTACCAAACTGCAAAGCTTTTCTAAACTTAGAGGTTTTTACAACATTTCTGAAAATTGCCTAAAAATGCTGCAGTTTGCCGCATTTTTCGCACACAATGTTTTACGTACAAAGAAAAATCACCCTAAATATGGACGTCAGAGGTCTGATGAATAGCTTGATGCCCAATATGCATAGATTTACCCAAGTATGTGGTGTGTACGGACCCCAAATGAAAAACATGCATATGAATTTTCACACTAGCCAACTAAGCTGCTGAAAACAGTACTCCAACTTTGCGTTATGTGTTGTAAGACCCCCAAACTGTAAAAAGCCCCCAGAACAGCATACATTTTTGGAAAGTACATATTCTGACGGATCAAACAAAGTAAAATCTATCATTCTATACCAAAGCACCAAACAGCAAAACTATACTAAAGATACATAAGGAAAAATAATGCAGGGATAAAATTGCAATAAAACCACAAAAATTGTGTAAATCAATGAAATAACAAAATTACTGATCCAACAGCATAATTAGTGGCCAAAATCGATTACCCAATAGTCATGCTGCCAAAACAAATGGTTTTTAGGGGTAAAAAAACACAAATTAGTAAAATGAAAAAGTAAAAAAAAAAAATCCCTCTTTGTGAGTTTTTTGTGTATACATGTGTATACACTTCTAAAAGTGGTGTGACAGTGTGTATATAAGTGTGAAATAAGTGCAAATAAGTGTACATAACTTTCCAAAAAAATTTAAAAAAAAAAAAAAAAAAATCTTTACTAAAATGACTGTGTAACTGTGTACAGATCTATACAATGTAGTGTAGTGTGTATGTAGTGTTTGTGTAGTGTGTAATTTAGCAAATAAAGGCCACTTACCATTGCTGGAGCAGGGGAGAGAGTCTAATCCTCTTTCAGCAGCGTGTGTGCTGAGTCACTGCAGTCAGGAAGTGCGTGGGCGTCGCCAGAGCAGCAGAGAGCAGAAGGAAGACGGAGGAGCTGGTAAGTTGCTTCTTTTTGCGATTTTAGGTCGATCCTGCAACAATCCTGTTGCAGGACCGACATGACAGCCCCCCAGCCTTGTTGCCCAGGGGGCTGTCAGCACTGCTAAGTCTCTGCAGAGGCGGCTAAAGCCGCTGATGCAGAGTACAGCATGTTAAACTGCAAGAACGTACAATGTACGTGCTTGGCAGTTAAAGCCCTTGCCTGCCAGAACGTACAGCGTACGTGCTTGGCAGGCAAAGGGTTAAAGGGTAAGGCATTTTTCAGTAGCAGTATGCACAAAATGTCGCTGTCTTAAATATATTGATAATGGGTTGAGTGCAGAGGACTCTTGTATTTGTCTATATGTATTTTGTGGTCACAGCCTCATTGCACCCCCTGCCTAAATATATATATATATATATATATATATATATATATATATATATATATATATATATATATTTATATTAAATACTAATGCACTAGCTTACTTCATTTTATGATAAAAAAAAAGCTATTTTTATACAAAAAATCCTGGTGTGCATCAGCATTTAATCACTATATGTAAACCTTTCTGGTTTGCACCCAGGTATAAGTTCTTGCAAGTGTTGCTCATATTTTATGTTATGGGAAGTCCTCGGCATATAAACTCTTCCTCTAATCCAATCACAATGGCACATTATAACTCTTCACAGAGGTAACCCCACATAATCACACATCTGTGAGTTTCAGATGTCGCCTCTCTGAAGGCTTACTAAGTGCCATTGTGATTGGATTAGTGGAAGAGTTTATATGCCAAGCACTTCGCATACCAGTCAGTTGAACTGAAGAAGCTGCTCGGATGAGTAGTGCAACGTCTTCAATGATTACTCAGCAAGTCCAGTTGTTTTAGAATTACTTATTATAGATATAACATGACCTGGATAAATTAAAATCTTCATAGTCGCACGTAGATGTGCTAATTGTGACAATGGAGTATTTCTGCTGTCCAGTCTCTATGGAGGGCTATGGAGGAGTGCCTGTCACTTCTAAGGTGGATAATGAGTACAGATATGACAGTGAGAGGCACCAGCAAACTGCACTTTTAGACTAAAGAAACCCATTGCAATCCACTGGGTTTAAATAATGCTGTGTCCAAGCTCAGGGGTCACATCCACAAGAGGAATAGTTTTATAGTTTAGTTTACAAAAGACCAAATGTTTGAGCACATCCTCCTTCTAGGGCTAGACAAGACAATTTATAGCACAGTTATTTCAGCTTTACAGCTTAGGTCTATCAACTAGTCCTAAACAAAATGGGATGTGACGTGAATAATTAAAAGTATGGTATAAGATCTATTATCTATAAGGGATCATCTGTAATTAGGATCACCATGCCCTAAGTTGGCTAAATATTATTTTAAACATGAAATAAACCCAATAGGATTGTTTTGCCACCAATACATATACTAAAAAATGGTGTAAAATACAGAAAAATATAAAATCAGGAAAATGTATTATGCATGTAAAATCAGAGGACATAAAATTGAGGTTTCACTGTATTAGAATTACTTGCTTAAAATTCAATCAGCGATCCCATACCGTTATATGTTTAAAAAAAAAAACACTGTAATCATCTAATACAGGTTTGCCCAGCCTGGAGACATCTATATGTTGTTGAAGTACAAATAAGTCTATGAGTGGGTGTTTGGGGAATTTATGCATAAACAGGGATGGGATCCATTATGTGGAAAACAATTATCCAGAAACCTCCAAATTACAGTAAGGCCAACTCCCATAGACTAAATTTTAATCAAATAACGAAACCTTGTACTTGATCCAAACTATAATTAATCCTTATTGGAGGCAAAACAAACCTAGTGGGTTTGTTTAATGTTTACATTATATTTCTAGTAGACTTAAGGTATGAAGGTCCAAATTACAAAAAATATTCCTTATACATAAAACCCCAGCCCCCAATCATTCTGGATAACAGGTCCCATACCTGTGGAGGGCTGCATGTTGTGTTTATCTGGTGTGGCCCCTATGTTCATAAAGGTGATTTCCAGTGGTTGATGGCAGAACTGAGCTCACATGTATGTTACAATGCAGCAAGTTCAAACCATTCCCCCTACTTCAGATTTGTTTTCTCGTGAGTTGTCCTTGCTAACACTCTGGTTTATGTCTTTATTTGATTTTGTACATTTTAATGATTAAAATTATAATGTGCCCAACAAACAGTCTTTATATTATCCATATTAGGATGGGACCACCTGGTTATATATAAAGTGTAGCTACTGTGTTCATTGGTTTCTTCTGATATTTTGTTATGGTTATATATATAAAAACCAATCTACACATAATATTTGTTTCCCTACATTCTTCTAGAAAGTGTTAAACTGGCCAGATAGGGGTTGATTTTACCTAACCACTTGTGTGTCTCTGGCCCCTGATATTTGTACAACTTGGAGGTGCCAGTAATTGTGCCACCCAAATCATGCAATTGTTTGGCTATCTTGCTTAGCATGGTTGCAGAGGTAGATAAACTTTATCAAACAGCATCATTTATTGAAAATGTTCTTCAACTTTCTATGCTGGGTTTGGGCCTTTAAAACAACAGTCATAAATGTTAAAACTATAAAAATACTATTTCAATAAATTGAATTAGTAATATTGGAGCCCCCTGGCCTACTGTTAAAGGAATAGTTCAGTGTGAAAATAAAAACTGTGTAAATAGATAGGCTGTGCAAAATAAAAAATGTTTCTAATATAGTTAGCCAAAAATGTAATATATAAAGGCTGGAGTGAACAGATGTCTAATAAAACAGCCAGAATCCAACTTCCTACTTTTCAGCTCTATAACTCTGAAGGGGGGCCACATGGTACATTTCTGTTCAGTGAGTTTTTAATTGACCCTCAGCATTCAGCTCAGATTCAAAAGCAACAGATATGATCCATGTGCCCCCCCCCAAGTCTCTGATTGGTTACTGCCTGGTAACCAGTCAGTGTAAACCAAGAGAGCTGAAAAGCAGGAAGTAGTGTTCTGGCTATTATGTTATACATCAAATCACTCCAGCCTTTATACATTACATTTTTGGCTAACTTACCTTATTAGAAACATTTTTTATTTTGCACAGTCTATCTATTTAACCCGTTTTTATTTTTACACTGAACAATTCCTTTAATTTGTGAAAAAAGGTGTTTAACAAACAGGTAGAATTTAATGGTCACCTGTTTAAAAGCAAGAATCTTATTGGTTGCTATGGGTTACTGCTTTCGGACACGTTCATCAGCAGGTAGAATTTAATCACCTGGGCTTTTCCAGATAACAGATCTAGATGTAATTTGGATGTTCATACTTTAAGGGCTAGTCCACACGGGGAGATAGCCACGCGCTTGCGGTCGCGGCGACAAAGCGCCGCGCCAGTCGCCGCGACCGGCGCAGGCGACAGTTTTGTATGGGCGCCTTTGTAAAAACGTCTGTGCTAACCACACGAGGCGATGCGCTTTTCAACAGTCGCCTGAAAAAGCCTGGCGAGGCATTTTCAGGCGACTGTTGAAAAGCGCATCGCCTCGTGTGGTTAGCACAGGCGTTTTTACATAGGCGCCCATACAAAACTGTCGCCTGCGCCGGTCGCGGCGACTGGCGCAGCGCTTTGACGCCGCGACCGCAAACGCGTGGCTATCTCCCCGTGTGGAATAGCCCTAACTGTACTAGAAAATCATTAGAAAAGAAATAAACCCAATAGGCTGGTTTTGCTTCCAATAAAGATTAATTATACCTTAGTTTGGATCAAGTACAAGCTACTGTTTTATATTACAGGGAAAAAGGAAATCGTTTTTAAAAATTTGGATTAATTGGATAAAATGGAGTTTATGGGAGACTGCCATCCTGTAATTCAAAGCTTTTTGTATAATAGGTTTCCTGATAACTGATCCCACTCAGGGAAATAAGTTCTGGAACCGATATGGAAGAGAGTATGGACATCTGTATTCCCCCATGAGTCTCCAGTCCGGGCTGTTCAAAAGTGCGTCACGCCTGGGTGAAGCCACACAGAGCAAATTTCGGGGGACATGAGAATACATTCCCTCTATCTGCACCCAAACTGGCACAGTGATCAGTGCAGAGACAAGCACAATCAGATGCTCCTCATGGCCCAAAAATACAGCAATGACCTTGGTTTGTTTAATTACAAAACATGACACTTTATAGCTATATTTGCACCGTGTCATGTTGTACTTTCTTTTATGCAAACACTCCTTCAAATAAAGATATGTAATATCTGTACTCCATAATATCAACCTCCAAAACATTATCAACTTTACTCTGTAATTCTATTTACTTTTGATAAACTGAATACACACAAAACTCTAAGGCTAGGGCCACACGGCGCGATTCTGCGCTGGGCGAGTTGCGAGTCGCTGCGGTTTTTAAGCCGAAATTGCTTTGTTAACTTTGGCGCTGGCGTCAATGCAAATCGCGGCGAAATCGCTGCGCTAATTCACACGCGGCAATTCGTTTTCTATTGTCGCCCGAAGTTGCCTCGCTGGGCGTTTCCGGGCGACAGTAGAAAAAGAATCGCCGCGTGTGAATTAGCGCAGCGATTTCGCCGCGATTTGCATTGACGCCAGCGCCAAAGTTAACAAAGCTATTTCGGTTTAAAAACCGCAGCGACTCGCCCAGCACAGAATCACCGTGTGGCCCTAGCCTAATGCTGCAGCCCATTGGCAAAGCATGAAGTTGAATATAAAGAAACAGGAGACATTCAAGTGGTCAGAGGGATAAGTGCTATACAGTAATGGTACGTGTGTGTATATATATATATATATATATATATATATATATATTATATATATATATATAAATTCCCAGTTAGAAAGCACTCACGGTGAGTCGCTCACATAAGCGTTAGAATAAAATTGTATACTTTATTTTAATCACTCATTAAAATATATTGATGCATTTCGATCTATAGGAGATCGTCTACTACAAATCGAAACGCGTCGATATATTTTAATGAGTGATTAAAATAAAGTATACAATTTTATTCTAACGCTTATGTGAGCGACTCGCCGTGAGTGCTTTCTAACTGGGAATTGTGTTACTTATGGTGAGCACCCAGCCCTTGGTTGAAAATGTGGTGAGTGCCGATTACAATGAAGGGGATATATAGATATAGATATATATATATATATATATATATATATATATATTCCTCTAATGGCTGTGCTGTAAGGTATTTATGTACCTGTATATTGCAATCATATTGCTTCCTCTGCTGCGGCATTCTTCAAGGGCTTCTAGTGATGAATTGAATTTATTCGCCAGGCATGGATTTACTGCGAACTACCGTAATTTTGCCACCTGCAAATTAGAAACTGTGGCAACAATTTGCCACACAAAAAAAAAAAATTGACGCATCCAAAAAATGTTTATGCCCATTGACTTTAATGCATTTGGACAAGATCGGCGAGACAAAAAAGTCGCCAAGACAAAATAGTCACCGAGAATTTTTTTTTGACGCACATTGACTTTAATAAATTTAGAGTGTGTCATGCCTAAAACAATTTTTGATGCCTACTTAAAATTCGGAGTTTCGTGAATTTTTCTGCAAAACAGGACAGATTTGCTCATCACTAATGGCTACATGGTAGAATCCAAAAACCACAAGTAATAAAAAATGAAAACCAATTGCAAATTATCTCAGAATATCTTATCTCTACATCATACTTAAAGTTATCGTAAAGGTGACCAACCCCTTTAATGGGGAGAATAAGAACATTGCGGTTGAAGGGGGTGGAAAGGAGGAGTGAATGAAAGGCAATGGCTCAATGGGATATATGAATGGGCAAGGTAGAAGAGTGAAGGTGAAATATAGCGATAAGGTTATGTTTATCGTAAAAGATGGGGAAAAGAATAAATATTTAGAAAATATGTAAAAAATAGCTATGCACCGAATCTGTAATATACACCTGGTAAAAGGGAATTTTTTTTTTTTTTTTTGAAAGGTAAGTTTTATTTCCTTTTTGAAACGCACAGAAATTATACATGCATAAACAGTTAAGCAGACTGTTTCATACAAGGAAAAAGGAAATATTTACTCATGTTTACGTTAAGTTGATTGCTTTCTAGGCCAGGGGTCCCCAACCTTTTCTACCCCTGAGCCACATTCACATGTAAAAGGAGTCGGGAGCAACGCAAGCATGAAAACTGTTACTGGGTGGTGTAAAATAAGGGCTGTGATTGGCCATTCCATAGCCCCAATATGGACGGTCAGGGCCGCCATCTGGGGGGGGGAAAAGTGGCCGGGGCATGAAGGGGGGCATGGCAGTGCTGTAGTTTAGAAAGAGCCGGGCCCCCCTTGCCAGGGCTGAAGATCTTGCAGCCAGCCATACAGCCGAAAATGCGGAAGTGCCGAAAGGCCGAACTCCCGAAGTGGCGAAAAGACCCGAAGTCACGAAAACAACGGAAGTCCTGAAGCAGTGAAAAGACCCAAAGTCAAGAAAACAGCCGGAATTAAAGTCCTGAAGCGAAAGTCACGAAAGGAGGCGAAGCTGAAGTCCTGAAGCCATGAGTTCAATTCTACTGAGCACCAATTTGTGGTTTTTTTTCTTAATCCCCTGGCGCCAATATTTTTTTAAAAAATATTTTTTGGGGAGTCCCAATTTTTTTAACTTGCAAGGGTTGCCCTGGCACCGTTTTTTTTAAAAAAAAAAAAAAATTTGAGGCCCCAATTTTTTTTTAACTTGTAAGGGGGGGCCCTGTCGCCAATGTTTTTTTAAAAATAAATTTTTGGGGTCCCAATTTTTTTTAACTTGTAAGGGGGGCCCTAGCGCCAATGTTTTTTAAAAAAAATCTATTTTTGGGGTCCCAATTTTTTTTAACTTGTAAGGGGGGCCCTGGCACCAATGTTTTTTTTAAAAATCAATTTTTGAGGCCCCAATTTTTTTTTAACTTGTAAGGGGGGCCCTGACGCCAATGTTTTTTTTTAAACTTATAAGGGGGCCCTGACCATCAATAGCTTTTTATAACTTGTGTGTGCGGGGGGGTTATTTTTTTAGCGCTGATGTCTGTGTGGTCTTTTAACTGGGATGTGGAGGGCGGGGCTTGAGCAAAAATGTTGTTGTACGGCCCCGTGATTTCTAATGGCGGCCCTGTGGACAGTCGGCCTATAGGAGACTCTGTTTGGCAGTACAACTGGTTTTTATACAACCAAAACTTGCCTCCAAGCCTGGAATTCAAAAATAAGCATCTGCTTTGAGGACCCTGAGAGCAACATCCAAGGCAGGGGCGTAACTATAGAGGAAGCAGACCCTGCGGTTGCAGGGGGGCCCAGGAGTGTAGGGGGCCCAGTGAGACCCTAATTAATTAGCAATTTTAATATATCTTGGTAAAATAGGCCAATTTATAAATATTTTGGGGCCCTAAATTGAATTTGATATGGGGCCCAGTAACAACTAGTGCCACTGATCCAAGGGGTCGGAGAGCAACATGTTGTTCATGAGCCACTGGTTGGGGATCACTGCTCTAGGCCATGTAGGAATCATCTGTAGTTAGCCGAGTGTTCTGAAGGTAGTGTTTCCCTTCAAAAGAAATTCTAGTTCGCCATAATAAAGTATTTGCCTAGCGGAGGCGCCAAACCACTAGTGAAGCAATGATTTGCCAGTGTCAAAGCTCACAGGTAATATAAACTCTCCTCTGACCCCACACGATATCACGGCCCACGCCCTCTCTATGTACACGGCAGCCACTGGCGTATTGTTATCATGAGAGCAACACGGCTGACTTATTACTCCTAACAGGGACCTGCTCACAAAGCACCGGCCGAAACCTGTTTGTGTGCGCGCTTTTGTGGGGCTGGAGAAACCAGTTTGTTCTCCCTACTGAGTTTCAGGTGCAGCCTTCCCGCCACGCCCTGATCCTAAGAAGAGCGGGGGGAGGATCGAAGCTGGAACAGGGGTAGGGGGAAACCGAGGCACAACTTGCAGTGTTTGCTGAGACTGGAGAAGTCATTTAAGGAACCGGGTGTTGTGGACAAACCAGGTCTAGGGGGTCGGAGATCCAGGAGAGTAACAGGTGAGAATCCTGCCTCTTAGTGACTTCCGGCTTTAGAGGGGATTATATAGGGTCATTATGGATTCTGTGATACAATGTATTGTTGTGGTTTGTGGGAGCCCTTTCATTTTAAATCTTTACTACTTTTACCATTGTTTAGTTTTTTTTTTCCTATGTCTTCCAGTTACTGCAGTAAGGGAACCAACATGGCAGCTCCTGTAAAATAAACACATGAAAAACCCGCCCCAACCCATTAATAAACTAAGGAAACAGGGAGGTTTTTGTTTTTTTTTATAAATAATTTTATCTCTTGCTGATATTATTTTAGGAAAACCGCTATATGCATTTCCTATTGCTCTGATCCTATAACAGGGAAAGCACAGCAGCTGCACTGACTCCATGTTGCTGGAGTTTCCTTCTAGGAAGTAGATTTTCACGGAGTACACAGACTTCATCCCACCGTGTAGAGCAGTGATCTCCCTTTATACCTGTGAGCCACATTCAAATGAGTTGGGGAGTAACACAAGCAAGAGAAAAGTTCCCAGGGGCACCAATATGCCAAATATGAGTTGTAATTGGCTATTTGTTATCCCTTTGTAGACTGGCAGCCTATCAGAGGTTCTATTTGGCAGTACCCCTGTATTTTTCACAACCTGAATTTGCCTCCAAGCCAGGAATTCAAAATTAAGCACCTGCTTTGAGGCCATTGGGAGCAACATCCAAGGGGTTCGGGAGCAACATGTTCACAAGCCACTGGTTGGGGATCACTGATGAAGAGGATCTAAATATAAATATGTTGGAGAAGAAGCACAGTCAATTCAGAAATGCACTTACCGCAGTGTTTTAATGCCATGACTAGGGTTGCCGCCTGACCGGTATTTTACCAGCCTAGCCGGTAAAACACCTGCCAAGGCTGGGGCCGGTATTACAAGTTTACCGGCAATGTAGTTGCCGGTAAATTTTTAATACCCTTAACAAAAGCCCTTGGCCCTCTGCTCCAAACTTACCTTTTCTTTGCCTTCTGGCTATTGCATTGCGCGACATGGCTCTGCCCCTGTTTGCATCATGGCACCACCCCCTTGCATCACGGTCCACCCCTTTTTTGCCCATTTTTACCACGGCCATAAAAATGTCTTGAAAAGGTCAGTATCCATCCCGCTTATATGGTCCCCAGTATTTTTGACTCAAATTCTTCTGGGTCTTAAGTCCCTGGATCTGTAAGGGTGACAACTCTCGATGCATTTTGTTTCATCATGTGTGGGGCAGAATTGTCGGGAACATTTTTATTTTGTTACAGAAATTAAAATCCAAATGTATCGATATGGTAAGGCCTGGTACTCATTGTTAGGCTACAATGCATTTGACACATTTTTCTGTTATATTACTAGTTACTACATCTTTTTGCCTAAGAATATCGCCACCCTCCCCCATTGCTGCATATTGTTTTGGCTCAGGCAGTACATTTTAATTGCCCTTGCGCTGCTGAGTAATTTGTCAAGAATCCGCTATTTAATCAAAACACTGAGGAGGAACTGATATTTTATAGGCAGAATTTAATAGAATGAATTTGCATATCTGGCACTTGTGCTGTTTATTACTACTTTGTGCCTTCAGTGCACTTTATACTACAGGTATAGGATCTATTATTTGGGACTTGGGTTTTTTTTAGTTAAGGGATCTTTCCATAATTTGGATCACTGTACTTTGCTCAAAATCTTTGACATATTAAATAAACCCAATAGGATTGTTTTGCCACCAGTATGGATTCATGCAGCTTAGTTTGCATCAAGCACAAGGTACTGTGTTATGAGGAAATAATTGTAATTTTTTTTTTTTTGTGCTCATAATGGACTTATGCGTGATGGTTTTCCCATAATTCTGAGCTTTCTGATTAATGGGTTACAGGATCCCATGCCTGCGTTTTAGTACTCCTCAAATACTTCGCAATGGATTGGATATAAAGAAAGCAGGGCAACATTAGAGGGGGGCATGTATCACTTATACCGCTGTTACTGCTAACTGTGTTTCGCCCCACTTTTGTCTCCGTTTTGTGCCCTTTGAGCACTGTTTAAAGGAGAAGGAAATTACTTTTTACTTGGGGGTGCCAAAAGTTAGGCACCCCCAAGTTAATGTATTCACTTACATGACACCCCAGTGCACCTATCGACAGAAAACTGTACTGGCCCAGGGTTCTTCTTGCGAGCATCATGGAGTGATCGTTTTCCTGGGGCAAATGCATGTGCAGTAGAACGAAATATCTGCTTTTTGGTCTACTGTGCACCCACGCAAAAAATGAAGCAGAAAGAGGATAGCTCTGTGGTGCTCGCTGCAATAACCCAGGGCCAGCGCAGTTTTCTGCTGAAAGGAGCACCAGCCAGTGGTGTCAGGTAAGAAATGCGATCACTTGTTATACTTGGGAGTGCCAAAAGTAAGCACCCCCAAGTATAACATGCCTCTCCTTCTCCTTTACAGTCATGTATTGCTGGTCTTACAGGCAACTTTACAGTAATAATACCAGGGCTCCATTAAGATGTGACACTGAAAGCCAACAGGGGGTATAGGGTGAGATTGCAAAGAATCTCTATATCTATCTATCTATATATATATCACAGCTGCCCAGTACAATTTGGTACATCGGTAATATTTGCAGGAATTGCCTTATTAAGTAAATGTTTCAACTAAGCCACTCCTATGTGGATTAAAATGCACCCTAGTGTAATATAAAGGGGGTTATATTGCTCAAAATGGTCTTTTGACCTTTTAATAGAAGAACTTGAAATACAATTGAAGTACAGAAACTCCCTGCTGCGGCCTTTTCCCTTTCCTCCCAGTTCACTCTGTGCCTTGCACTATGTTTCACAGCAGGGTTGTTCCTTTGGTAGGAAACTGGAGACTTATGTGCTAATTCTACCATTGAAACTAATGACTCCCAGCCAATAAAGTACCAGGAGCCATTGAAATGCCTGGAAAATACCTTAATGCATTTCTATTCCCTTTACATTTTTGTTCCGCACAGCCCCTTTATTCTGACTCGAAAAATCCCCGTTTCTTCTTGGGTATGAACTCTGCTGTTGTGAAGTGCTTATTTACAAGGGCCTTCCATAGTTACTGTTAAGCCATTATTAAAAATAACCCTAATTTTGTAGACAATGATGTATACTATGTGGTGCCGTTTTACTTATGACTATAAATGAATAGTCATCAAAATTAGCCCCTTTAATTAAACTCCCTATAGACGTTCTCTGGTCCCTGTCTGTGTTTCAAATGAAGGGTAGACGTGTCCTAACGGTCCCTGCCGGAAGCACAGTAGGAGGGTGACAGCCAATCACAGCCCTGCAGTTACACAAGCACAGACAGGCTTCATGCTTCAGTTCCTATTAGGTCAGCCTAGCTGCTGATTGGTTCCTATCCTACAGTGCAATGTACTGAGTGCCACCGGCTCCCCTGAACAGCATTGGAAAAGAGGCAGCAGGAAGTGGAAAAGATGGTCGGGACTAGTAGGGTTTTTGCAGAAATTTTCAATAAAGTGACCAGAAACGCTACTTTTTAAAGCACATTTTTTCTATATCTAAAAGTTTTTAATGCACTGACACATTCTTGTCTCCTTTTAAAATAGTCTCTTGTATTAAATTCTGGTGTATCTGGTGATATGTATTTAAATAATTGTTTATATGGTACATATGTCCTCATATAGTCATTTGACATTAATGGATTCATGTGCATTAAATGTCTATTTTTTTTTTTAAGCAAGGTGTGTGTGTGTGTGTATAGATGAAATGTGAGTTGCTGGCATCTTCTCTATAAAGACATCATGACAGGGGGGTATGGTACATTTTTTTTTCTTTTAAGAAGAAAGATGCACCCTTCCCTTGACCTGCTGAATATAAAAGGAAAACCAAACAAGTCTTCCATTGCCGGTGTTTTAAGAGTTAAAAACAACTTTCCACTAGAATCTTTCACATGTGCCGGGCATCTGTTTGTTTCTGAATTTTGATTGTGCCCTTTTAGATTTGAGGTATATTGTTGCTTCTATAATAAGAACAAAGAAAACTTACCGTATTTTGTTTCTCTCTGTTTTAGGTTTCTCTTTCTTGTGGTATTCTAGTGAAACTTGTGCAACAACATGTCCGCCAGGCCATTTGAAAGTCCCCCGCCATATCACCCAGAGGAATAGTAAGTATATATTTTTTTTTCTCTGCAGAGTTTGCTTCCTCTTAGGCTGTTTCTCTGCCTGCATTTAAATGTAGGAACAGAAACAGCTGATTCACTCCAATCTACTCAGGTGTAAGTATGCTGACTCGCAAAGCGATGGCCTGCGCACAACTGATTTTGGTGTGAAAATGCATATTTTCACACTTGATTGATGAAGAACTTCTGTTTCTCCGACTGTGTTTATACACAGGCAGAGAAACAACCTCATGTGGCATTTGGCAATTACTTTCACTTTCCATTCAGCACTAGATGTAACTGCACTCCCCACATGTCCACATACTTCACCATTTAGTTGTGTAACCAGTGAATGAGGATGGACATCAGATCCCCCATTCTGGTGCACAAACAAGATTTTGAGATGCTGCAAGGCTTGACTTAATAAGTCTCCACAAAATGGCTCCTGCCTGCTTGCTATTATTATTAATTCCCAGACGGAAGGACACAAGATTCACAAAATGTTTACAGTATAATTAAAGTTCAGTTTGCTTGACTAAAATGATAAAATAATATTTGGAATCATTTTTTTGGGTTAACAGGTTCCCTTTAAGGTAACGTTTATACTTTTATAACTTTTTTAAAGTTTTTGAATGATTTGTCTTCTTCTCACTCTTTCCAGCTTTCAAATGGTGTTCACTGACCCCATCTAAACAAAATGCCCTGTAAGGCTACACATTATTGTTATTGCTACTTTTTATTACTCATCTTGTGGACACAAGGGGTTCAAGTTCTAGAGCAAATTACACTATATTTCCATATCCAAAGAAACTCTCTCTCTCTGCAGATGCTAAAAATCAGGGTCTTCAGTGTCCTGCAAGAACTATATTATCTCCGTTCGGGTGGTGTAGATGTTGCATGCATTTCTATTTTCACACATTTGCACATTATTTTCATTTTTTAATTTAGTAGCACTTTATACTCCAGTATAGTACAGAATTTAGTGGAAATGCCTGATTGCTATTGAGCAAGTAGCAGCACCTTATTATAAAGGCAAACCTTTATGAACTGCTGTTCTATATTTACAGTATGGGATCCGTTGCCCGGAAACTCGTTATACAGAAAGTTCAGAATTACGGAAAGGCAGTTTTGCATAGACATCCAAAGAATCTACATTTTTAAAAATTTCCTTTTTCTCTGTAATAATTAAACAGTAGCTTGTACTTGATCCCAACTAAGATATCATTAATCCTTATTGGAAGCAAAACCAGCCTATTGGGTTTATTTAATGTTTACGTGATTTTCTAGTAGACTTAAGCTGTGAAGATCAAAATGACAGAACAAATTCTCATTATCCGGAAAACCCCAGGTCCGGAGCATCCTGGATAACAGGTCTCATACCTGTACAATAAGAGCCTGCTTTTACAAGGACAGATTTATACAGAAGTTCTCTAAATGCAGTATATGCCCAATAAGCACAATGTGCACCAGAAATGAAAAAAGTTCAGTCCTTTAGTTTTAGTCCCCTCCTGCCGGTCCTAATTCAGTCTCTCAACTGTAGAATAGTTCATATAAGAAAAAAGTGGATCAGCGCCTTTGGCATCGGAGTCGAACTCAACAGAATCGAAGAAGAATGGGAGGAAAAAAAGAGAAAATCGACATATAGTGTAATATTTTTGGAAATATTCGTTTTACACCAGATGCTTATGTGCAAAAGATTTTTATATATATATATATATATATATTTATATTTTTGTTGTGTTTGTTCCCCTTTTTTTTTCAAAAAATTCCTTTTGTTTTAGTCCTCCATTTCGGGGACTGTGCCTAATATTTAATTCTCAACATGCATGTGCGTAGTATTATTTTACGACTCCTCAGTTCCTCCGATCGATCCCTCATGGAATAAAGACGTATATTGTGCAATACGTTTTAATAAATATTTAAAAACATTCATAAAAAAATTTTTGGAAAAAAAGGGGAACAAACACAACGAAAATATATATATATATATATATATATATATATATATATATATATATATATATATATATATATATATATATATATATATATATATATATATATATATATATATATAAAAAAAAAATCTTTTGCACATAAGCATCTGGTGTAAATGAATATTTCCAAAAATATTACACTATATGTCGCTTTTCTCTTTTTTTCTCCCATTCTTCTTCGATTCTGTTGAGTTCGACTCCGTTGCCAAAGGTGCTGATCCACTTTTTTCTTTTACAAGGACAGACTTGATTTACTGATTCTTTACCTTTCACGATGAGCTAATTTAAACTGACCGGAATCAGCCAGTTTCTGTTTTGCAGTTGCTCATGCGCTCTGCAAATCCTAATGCGTATGGTTTGAATGCATTTGAATGGAATCTTGCACAACCGGCTCCACAAAATGAAACAGCCCTATGAAGTGGCATTGTGTTACAGTCTTGTGTTTCTGCATGAGGATTAGGCTACCTGTGCGTTAATACGTCATGCTTTGTAAATGACTTATCAATAATAGCAGTCAATATGTCACATTAGGGACAGGTAAATAGATGGTATAGTATCCCAGGACAGCACAATAATCCAAATTTTTTAAATTTTTTTTTCACTGTAATAATAAATCAGTACCTTGTACTTGATCCAAACTAAGAATTCATTCTTACTTAAAAGTAAATAACCAGTTTATTTAATGTTTACATGATTTTCTAGTAGACGTAACGTATGAACATCCAACTTATGGAAAGATCCCTTAACTGGAAAACACCAGGTCCCGAGCATCCTAAATAACAGGTCCCGTACCTGTAAAATGAAAAAAACATTATCTGCCCAACATTCACAGGATTTCTTTTTATTTTTTTTATGTGACTGGTCCTTTAAAAATAAAAATAATATTGTGTTTGCATGGTACTTATAATTTTGTGATAAAAGTATTTGCCCAGTGTTTTTACATTACCTATTTGATCCCCCGTGTTCCTCTATGAGGGGGGTTGCAGTAGTCCGTTATCATTAGAAACTCTTGACAGGTTGAGAAGGGACAGTTCTGCTTTTATAAGTGTTACTTGAAGTTCCTAAACCTGACTGGGGAAATGATCAACATGAACTATAGCTAACGTTTAATGTACATTATTATTTTGAGAAGTCTTTTTTTTTTTTTTTTTTTTTTTTTGGCTTCAGTATAACTTTAAATCTCTGTAGGCACTTTTGCCCGTCCATGTCTGATTTTTCCATTTCTCCCAGCAGCAGACCATCAAGCTATGCACCAAGCAGAGACATGTACGGTAGACCCTCAAATTATGCCCCTAGTAAAGCTGTGTATGGTGGAGAGATGCACTCACAGCCAGCCTACTCTTACTACCCGGAAGATGAAATACAGCATTTTTACAAGTGGAGCTCCCCTCCTGGTATAATAAAAATCATGTCTATTCTCATTGTGGTCATGTGTGTTGGCATATTTGCGTGTGTGGCTTCAACTCTACCGTGGGATCTCGACATCACTGGACAGTCCATGGGTTATGGCATCGGGAGCGGCAGTTACAGTGGAGGATACAATGGCTATGGCTTTGGAGGCTCACAGATGGGCATGGGTTTTGCATATGGAGGAAATTATACTGACCCGAGAGCAGCGAAAGGCTTCATCCTTGCTATGGCTGCTTTTTGCTTTATCATTGCTATGGTGATATTCATAATGACTGTAACAAGGAACCATACTGCCACCTCGAGAAAATTCTACCTGATTGTAATCATCGTCTGTGCAATTATGGGAGGCATGGTCTTCATTGCCACCATTGTTTATACCATAGGAGTAAATCCTGTAGCTCAGGCTTCTGGATCTGCTTTCTACACCCAGATTGTGTCAATATGCAACCAGTTCTATTCCCCAGTACAAACCGGAGTATTTGTGAATCAATATCTTTATCACTACTGTGTGGTAGAGCCCCAAGAGGTAGGTACCATACTTTGTTTACAAAACAACATTCTTATATAACATGTCATCTAGAGATACTGTATATGGATTTATTACACATTTATAATAGGTTTGTTTTCTCTAGTGTCGTTGACATAGTAGGAATCCTATGTGCAGAGAAAGCTATGTTGATTGAACTTAGCCCTGTAGACCAAAGTAATCTGATAAAGTGAGCATGGAAATCCTATAGTGATGATAAGCAGCTGGGGCATTTTAGAATGACTGGCAGAAACTGAGCATATTCTGTTTAATGAATAAATGTTTGTAATCAAGTTTTTGCTTGTTAGAACTAAAGCCTAACTAAAGAAGTAGGGTAGAAATGTTGTACATTATGTTTTGGACTTCTGTACCAGCCCGAGGCAACCACAGCCCTTTAGCAGTAAAGATCTGTGTCTCCAAAGATGCCCCATAAAGATCTGTTTCCAAAGATGCCCCAGTAGCTCCCCATCTTCTTTTCTGCTGATTCACTGCACATGCTCTGTGCTGCTGTCACTTACTGAGCTTAGGGGTTGACACAAAATATACTGTGTTTATATAGAACAATGTCACAATATAAATCTTAGTAAATCTGATTATTGGTACATGGCAGTTTAGACTCCAGTATAATTAGTATCAAAATGTAATAATCTGCCCTGTAGCCTAAGTTTATATAACAGGCCAACCTCATTTTCTGCTTGATTTGCAACGGCCCCTAAGCTTAGCTTCTCAACAGCTGCTCAGAGCCCACTGAGCATGTAACAAAATTCAAGATGAGCAATTCCCGTGACAACATTGTAGGATTGGATTGTTACTACTACAGATGCTGAACCTCTAGGCTAGCTCAATAAGTTCAGTACATAAAATATAGCATTTCTAGCCATGTTTTTAGTTTTAGTTCTCCGTTTATTTTTTAAAGCAAATTCATTTAAAAATTGTTGCACAGATAGGGGGGGGTGCATGGGCAAAACAAGTTTAGTTGATCTTTGTAGGTATATTGAAATTAATGGTGATAGTGAAGCTAACACATTGCACAATTAATCTAGAAGTCTTTAAAACTACTAAAAAGAGGAACACATCTTTGTGGCGATTTTCTTGTTTAATGTCTTGGCAAAGTAGCACTTTTTACAGGTTTTGATTGTTGCAAGACTGTTTTACCTTTCTTTCCTAGGCAATTGCCATAGTCCTGGGGTTCTTGATTGTTGTGGCCTTTGCCATTATTATATTCTTTGCTGTAAAAACCCGAAAAAAGATCGGTCAGTATGGCAAAGCAAACATCCTCTGGAAGAAAAACCACGTTCATGAAGATGGAGATCCTCAAGTTGAACAATGGGTGAGTCCTGAATGAGTAAAAACTATCTGTATATCATTAGAAGCTATTTAGAGACCTAAAAAGGATGGTGGCTTACCTAATTTTAATTTCAAGATGAAGTAACTCCTTTCTATTTACTTGGGATATATATGTACATGGTCTAGTCTGTTTTGTCCCAGTGCAAACTTTTGCTTCGCCTTTTATCACATGGTTATCTAGTAAACTGAGCCCAGGAGAATTGCTGCCAGGGATTGGTGGGCTGCATTATATAAAACTGATGCAAAAGAATTCAGGCAGTTCAGGACAAGCAAATTTAGAACAGCTGTTTTCAGTTGCAATTCAATGCTTGCAGCTTTCTTATATTGAAAGTGTGAGTCATGGTGCTTTTTGCATGCAACTGATTGTGGAGGGATTGGAATATTAATAAGAGAGACCTGAAAAAAAAAAAGAAAAACAATAAAAAGTAGCAATAACAATAGATTTGTAGCCTTATGGAGCATCTGTTTTTAGAGGGGGTCAGTGACCCCCTTTTTGAAAGTTTGAAAGAGTCAGAAGAAAAAAGCAAACTATAAAAAAATAAATAATGAAGGTTTATTAAAAAGTTGCTTTGAATTAGCCATTCTATAACCTACTAAAAGTTTAACTTAAAGGTGAACCACCCCTTTTAATGGGGAAAAGGTGCATATATGTGTGCTTACAAAGTACTTATTTATTTTCTTCACATCAGCCTTAGACAGTGACAAAATTTGAGGCATGCCCCGTGGCACCCACGATCAGATTAGGAGTGTAGATAACAATTTGGTTGTTGGGTGCAAAGTTTCCGTGATTAATCCATCTTTTCATCTGGTTACCTGTAGCACTGAGTATGCCCCCATCTTTCACATATGCCAGAAAAAAGTCAAATTTAACCACTCTATCCCCCGTACGTAATGAAAGGCACTGTTTGCCCAGGAACAGTAACCCATAGCAACTAATAAGATATTTAATTTTAAACCAGTAATCAGTAAATGCTACACACTGGTTGCTATGGGTTAATTCCGTATCTCCGTATGTTTGCACAAGAGACTGGGGCACTGAAGACACAAACTGATTATGTACAGAAAATGGAAAAAGGCTTTCTGGGGAGACTAAGGGTATACTCTGGGCACCAGGCAGTGTCGATATGTTTGGCTGCTGACAATAACAGTCCATTTTAGCCCCCCCCCCGTTAATGTTCTGCTAAAAAAAAAAGGGAAAAGGTTAAAAGTGGATGATGGAGGGTGTGGGAATAGGAGAAACCGAAGATTGAAGTAAAAAGAAAAAATGCTGGACTAATAAATGGGGAAGGGGAGAGAAAATACACCTTAAGTGCTGGAGGTAAAAAAGATCAACTAAATGGAATGAGAAGAGCAAATAAAAGGGGTGGGCTAACTTTTAGAATTCCCAATTCTAAGCAACTTTTCAATTTGTCTTCATTATTCTTTTTTTAAATATTTGCCTTTCGTCTGATTCTGTCCAGTTTTGAAATGGGGGGTCACTGACCCCATCTATAAGCAAATGCTTTGTAAAGCTGCAAATGTATTGTTATTTATTACTCCTCTACCTGTTCAGGGCCTCTCCTATTCAAATTCCAGTCTCTTATTCAAATCACTATTTGATTGGATTGTAGCAACCAGATTGCAGCAACCAGATTGCAGACTTGCAAACTGGGGAGCTGATGAATTAAAAAGCTAAATTACTCAAAAACCACAAATAAAAAAAATGAAAACTAATTGAAAAGTGTCTCAGAATTTCTACATCACGGTAAATGTTAACCCCTTTAAAGGAGAAGGAAAGGTTAAAACTAAGTAAGCCTTCTCAGAAAGATCCACCTAAATTTACCAGTTAACCCTCAAAGTAATCTTCTCTGCTGTAATCTGAAAAAAAGCAGATACGAGTGAAATTAAAATAGAGCATGAGAGAATTGATATGAGGAAGAGATTAAGAGGAAAGAAAAGAACAGGAAGGGGGAGAGGCAAGGCAGAGAATTGCAGATAATGGGAGAGCAGAAGAGAAAGTGAAATGAGGGCAGAATGAGCTATGGGTGAATGTGGCCTGGTACATGCACGCTATATAATGTTTTGTGACTTTACTATAGTGCTCTTGCCATGGGCCTCCAGGATGACAAGGAGTTGTTGGGAACTGAGTAAAGATGGTGGTGCAATACTGCTATAAAAGGTACATTGGCTGGGGGCCTCCATTACAATGACTTTCCTTGTCCCTTTAAGGTTTGGATTTATAATACACACAGGTCTCCTTCAAAGTTGGAACCCTGGGCCAAAAATAAAATTCCTTTCCCTGCCCACTAGTATTAAAGCCATAAATTACATCTTAAATCATGTGCAGTAGCATCCAGGGAACAATGGGCACACTGTCAGATTTCATTTTAAATTACAGTGGTACTGTCTTCACTTTATAGATTAGAAGAACATCCCATATTATTCTTTCCTAGGAAATAAGGGAGTGGCACCAAAGGCGGTTACACTGAAACCCTGAGGCCTTGTATGTTTATCTTACACTGTCAGACTAACAGGACAATGGAGCAATTTCACCTATTAATCTGTTTTGTCAACTAGTTGTTTATTATTTTAATAGAAATTTTAACATATACAGTATTATATAATATTAATAGATATCTAGATATAGATAGTTATATAGAGATCTATTAATACAGGTATAGATCCCTTATCCGGAAACCCGATATCCAGAAAGCTCCGAATAACTGAATGGCTCCCATTGGCTCCCATTGACTCCATTGGATAACAGGTCCCATACCTGTATTATTTAATATGTTTTAAAATCTCTTAAAATATATATCTATCATTTTAATAGAGATTTTAACATATAAATCTCTCTCTCTCTCTCTCTCTCTCTCTCTCTCTCTCTCTCTCTCTCTCTCTCTCTCGAAATGTAATAAATATTTGGCGACTTTAAAAATAAATCGGTGTGCTGGTCCCTCTTGAACCATTATACATATTTACTTGGCCAAGCACTCGTGAAGTGGAAGTCTGAGACAGAGTGCAGACCTGTTATCCAGAATGCTCGGAATCTGGGGCTTTCCAGATAACTGATCTTTTCATTATTTGGATCCTCATACCTTGTCTACTAAAAGTCATGTAAGCATTAAACTCAATAGGCTGGTTTTAAAATAAGGAATAATTAAAGTAAAGGTACTGTCTTATTATTACAGAGAAAAAGGAAATCCTTTTTAAAAAAATTTGATTTGGATAAAATGGAGGTTTTCTGGATAACAGATCCCATACCTGTACTTTGTGTGTTGAGCCGTTTTACATAAAAGCAGTTGCTATTCATATGTAAATGAAATCCATGCACGGTATAATTGCACTGTGGTGTCTGACTAGTGAGACAGGATTGGTACAGAAGCAGCTACAAATGAATGTATTTGTTTTTCCTTGATAAAATTAAACTGTTTTTCTAAATGCTGCCAAAGGTTAAAGCCACATGTTGATACGGTACATCTCTCACTTATACCTTTATTGTACAGCTGAGATGCTGTCACGCCCGAAAGGAACGTTTCTGGGCGGGGCTAGGAGTTTCATTACCTAGGCACATTGTTTACGCACACACATCTCGGCTGCTTTTTCCGCATTGGAAATAGTCACAGTATGAATCTTTATGATGTAGCTTGCTGTAATGCAAAATGTTGTCCTGTGCACTGTGGAACTACCAACATCTAAAGGTGTCCACTTGACACCCCTAAGCAGATCCACCCTTCCATGAAAAAAAAAAAAAAAAAAAAAAAAAAAAAAATATATATATATATATATATATATATATATATATATATATATATATATATATATATAACCAATTAACTTCAGACCAGCACTCCCTTTAAAAACATAATAAATTATTGTTGCATAGTATCAAATACCAGACGTTTCGGTCCACATTTGGACCTTTTTCAAATGTGGATAATTGGTATATACAAAAATTACTGTGCACCCCTACACGCACAGTACTTCAAGGATTTTGCAACAAGATAAGGTGTCAAATAAAGGCAGGTTTATTAAATTTAATTTTATAAACCTGCTTTATTTGAAACCTTATCTTGTTGCAAAATCCTTGGAGTGCTGCCACACTGCATTTGTATCCATTTTTTCAGATTAGCACCCAGGTTGAGCCTTTGTATTTCGGAGTGCGGAACATGTGCATTATTTATATATGTATGTCCAAAAGGATCTGCACTCCCAGGACTTATAAAAGATTATTTTTTTTATTTACAGAACTTCAAACTGACGTTTCAGCCCAAACAAAGGCCTTTCTCAAAGTACTGAAATCACAGTGAAACGTCGGGAAAACAGACATGTTTATTTTGTTTGTGTGTATTATTTGATGAAGTTTAAATGTATGTAGTTTTTTTTTTTTTTGGATATACTATATTAGATGTTCCACTGTGATAATGTATGGTGGTTGATGTATCGTGACTAAGCAAATACGTCATGGTCATTGCTGCTGTTTTCCTGCCAAAATGCAGATTTAAGGCTGTTTCACTGTTATTTCAGTACTTTGAGAAAGGCCTTTGTTTGGGCCGAAACTTCAGTTTGAAGTTCTGTAAATAAAAAAAATAATCTTTTATAAGCCCTGTGAGTGCGGATCGTTTTGGACATGTATGGAAAATTTTGCTGTTTCCGCACCCAGGCACATTTAATGATTTTGTCAAGAGTGCTGGTAGCCGAAAGAAGTATATATTTATATTGTCTGTGGGTTCATTTCCGCAGATATGTGCAGCGTCTCTTCTCTTTTGGACACTCCTTCATTTGTGTTTAGAAAACATGTAGCAGAAACTGCAGGTATTCAATGTTTGGAACATCTTGGCAGCAGTAGAGACAAATTAGAATTTTCTAAATGTATTCTAGAATCTCACAAGGGCAAATCTTGTATTACTTTCCACATAATTGATAAACGGAAGTATCTGGTTAGAAAGGGTGACTGAAACTAGATTGTCCAGATATGAGGCTTTCTGGATTTACCATTTGAAGACATGTGGAAGTGTGAGTAGAGAATAGAAATTGTTTTTTAATGAAAGTTATGACTAGATTGTCTCTTGATTTTAATCTGTGGGGTTTTGGGTGAGTAACAGTGTATATAGTTGTATGGAGGAATCTAGCTCAGTGCTCCAATGTTTTTTGAGTTATGTTTGATCTATCTATAGGAATTTGTACTTGTAAGGCATTCATGTTTTTAAATGGGGTGTGTATCATCTATGTACTTGTACTGTATATGAAAGGAGCATTGTGCCATGAGAGTACTATGCTGCTGAGGAGGTAGCCTGGGGCTACAAAACGCGTAAGGTGTGATAACCCTCAATTTTGCTCTCCATTTAATGTGCTGTGGTAAAGATATGTTTAGAAATTACATTTTTCCATGTCCCTCTGATCCATTGTGATCTTTTTTTTTCTTGTACTATATGCACAAAATGATGTGATCTTCATTGAAACAGATATCTTATGGGCAGATTTATCAAAATGTAAGTTTAGATTTTAATAAATAAAAACGCACCTACGTTCTGTTCATTCCAATTGCATTTTAAGAAGCCTATTTATCAATGGGTGAAAGTTAAAATTCACCATTTGATAAATACGCTTCCAAGAATTCCCATCAGAATGAATAGTGAGTATTTATTAAAATCTAAACTTACATTTTGATATATCTGCCCCTTAATGTGCCCAATTGGAGGATAATTTCGGTTCTTTACAGGCCTGTCCTGAATTGGCATACTCTCATGGGCACCTTTTTTAGCCTGAAAGTTCTACTATATGATGCTTCTACCTTTTGGCCTTCTTATTGATCAGTCAGTAGCTCGTTTGCAATAATTACCTATGATGCAGATGGCTACTCACAAGCTTACAAATATATAATACAAGAGAAGTTTTCAGCCTTAACTAGAATACACAAAGGGTAGGATAATCATATATATTATTTAAAGTGATACTGACACTAAAAAAATACTTTTAAAAATATGTATGTACATTAAAAGTTACCTATAGGTAACATTGATCGTTTTTTGCAGGTTTGTTTTTGTAAGCAATTATTAGTTGAAGGTCCTAAACCTGACTGTTTTGTCAACCTGACTGTCCCATCTCAGCCTGTCCGTTAAAGATTCTAATGCTAACTGCACAAATATGGCAGCCCCCTCATACAGGAACATGGGGCATAAGGTAATGTTAAAGCATTATACAAATACTTTATGGCAAAGTTTTTTATGTTGCTTTTAAAAGCAATATTATGATAGATGTAAAACAAGTTTAATTTCTGGTGTCAGTACCTCTTTAAAGCTCTTTAAATTGCTCAGCTGGAGCAGAAACCCCTGATCATTCCCTTTGAGACCTGCATCACCGAGAGACAAGTAGAGGCTTGAATGCCTTACGTGTCCTCTGGTTGAGCTGGGTTGTTTTGACTTGTTAGCGTTGCAGCCATTTAGAAATGCATCGCATGAGTTTTCAGACTAAAACACTTGTACTGTAAGAATGATACATTGGCCTTCTGCATGGACTTATTTGAAAAATGTTTTCTTACAAGCAACCCAAATCGTAGCACACCCCCATCTTCAGAACACAGACTTGAATAAAAAATGTAAATCATAACATCAAGGGTATTAAAAATGCATTGGTTAATTATTTATGACATTGTACCCCAAAATAATCAAAGAGCTATGTTTCACACACTCCTATTTTACGCTCGGAAACTGATCAGGAGATGGTTGTCAAACACAGTACCAACACTTAAAGGATCAGTAACATCATTTTTTTTTTTTTTTTTTTAAGCAATTTGTTTCTACTTAACGGAAAAAAAACACCAACACAGTTTTAACTTTTAAATTCGCAAAGTCTTCATTAATAAATTACTTACCGATTCTCTGCTTGTGCTCAGAAACTGTGATGATCCATCATGCGACATTCGATTTCTCCTCCCTGGCTATCTCCTATAGAAGGCAGGGAGGAGAAATCAAGCGCCACACTATGGATTATCGCTGTTCCTGAAGAGGAGAGCAAGCAGAGAATCGCTGTCGTTTCTTAATAAAGACTTTGTGAATTTAAAGTTAAAACTGTGTTGTTGTTTTTTTCTGTTAAGTAGAAACTAATTTTTTTTTTTTTAATGTTACTGGTCTTTTAAGGAATGGAGGGAAACAATAGTTGCAATAGTGCCTCTCATTAAACTTACATACTGGTCTAGAGGCTGCCCCCAGAAGTATGACAACATCTGGCTAACATGGGACGATGCCTACGCATAAGGTACCAGAGATCGTAAACTCCTGCACCCCACTGAGATAAATATATGGCTAAACAAACAGTAAATGTGACCTCACTCTAACTCTGAACTTCTTACTGTTATGACTCATACACTTTATCTTGCCAATCTGTATCTTATGATGTGTAATAACATTGCCTACCCTCCTTAATTCTTTTAATTGAACCTTTATTTTTTTTTTCTTTATTTTTGTATAAATCCTTTAAAAAAAAAAAAAAGCAAAAGCAGAATATTGTACTGTGTCCATCCAAGAAAGCTGGTGATTGTGCAGGGATTTTCTACAATGCAATTGTTATTCTTTGAGATGGGTCTTTAGCATTTATGAGAGACATGCTGCCCTCCTGTTCCTCAGCTCAACCGGCAGTCGGTGAGCGTGTTGGGGGTTGGTATTGGCCTGGCACCGGCCTTAAACGGGTTGTTCACTTTCCAAACACTTTTTTCCAATTCAGTTGTTTTTAGATTGTTCCCCAGAAATAAACACACTACCCTTACGGTGTGCACAGATCAGTAGACAGCGGTGAAGTAAAACAGTTTTATTTACCGGACAATTCTAACGCGTTTTGTGTGATCCCACACGTAATCATAGGAAAAAAGACATTTTTTTCAAATACTTTCCATTATTTTTTTTATTTTTTTTTTACTGTTTTTCCAAAATCTGACAGCTCAGTAATTCAGGTGCAGATTCTGAACTGTTACAATTTTACAACATTGAGTTGATACATTTCTCAGCAGTATCTCTGGAGTATTAGCAACTATTGTATCAATTCTAACAATTGCCTGTAATGAAACCCAGAGATTCTGCTCAGCAGGGACAAAGATAAGAAATGTATTAACTAAATGTATCAATTTAGAACAGTGACCCCCCCCACTTTACACTTAAATATTCGAAAAACCGTCACACATAGAAAATAGAAAGTCATTGGAAAAAGTCATTATTTCTTGAGATCTATCTGAAAACAACTAGTTGTTTGAAGGTGAACCACCCCTTCAATGTCCTGCAGGCAACTTTAATTCTGCTCTGTGTACATAAATATATTAACGACATGAGCCACTGTTGATGGTTATATTGGTATAATAAAACGTTGGGTTACCCTGCAGCATACCAGCTGCCTGTTCCTGAACTCCAGGCTGCAGTGTATAGAAATAAAGCTATTGCTCTTCTTCTCATAGAATTGTTTATAGTGCTGCTTCTTGGTAAACACGATTTTTTGTATGACCCCTCGGTCCTTCCCAAATCAGTCTGCTCTCCTGCGTCTGTTTACTCGTATACCTCTCTTCTCTCTCCTGCTCCACCAAAGTCTTCTGCTTCTCCCTCCTTTTACTTCACTGCCGACCCTTATCTACTTCAGAGACCATTATTGTTCTTAAGCTGTGCACTTAAAATGTGAATGTTGTGCTTGTAACAATTTCTTAGTGGTCTGTAAAATAAGTCTATTCTCCCACAGGTTAAAAATGTAACTGCAACTTCAGCACCTGCCTTGTCTGATTACAATGAGAAAACCAATGGCTCAGTAGCGGACTATAGAAGTGGATATGGGGTTCAGGCTTACCCATCTCAGAACATCTCTCATCCGTAAGTACAATTTCAAAGGTGTAATGAGTGTTAATCAGAGAATGGGACACTTTAAATACAAAAAATGGTGTGACAGTCAACACAGTAATGCTTTGGCATATATTCACTTTACACTTTAGGCCAGGGGTGTCCAAGCTTTTGGCTTCCCTGGGCCACATTGGAAAAAGACAAACTGTCTGGGGCCACACATGAAATACACAAACACATTTGATTTGCAACAATAAAGAAAATCTACAGAAAAGAACTAAAATACCAGATGGGACTATACACTGGAATATGGGACACCTGGATATCAAATAGACTTCTTATATTATTATTACTAACTGGGCAATGGGAAGAGTTCCCCCCCCCCCCTTCCTCCCATATCCTTTGTAACATGATGTTTCCTCGGGAACCGAGTGCTTCAAGCTGGGCCGCATTCATATCCATCCTGGGCCGCATTCATATCCATCCTGGGCCGCAGGTTGGACACCCCTGCTTTAGGCAATGTGTATATTGTTGTCAAGTGGAATCAGTTACTGAATGTGGAGTGTTGGATACATTTTATTGTGCCATGACAAAGGGTTTATTTTCCTAGATTAAGTTAGCTTCTCTTGTTTCCATGTTGGAAAACTAACCACTGTGATTCCTGCATTGCAGGCAGATTATAAACTGGGATAGGTGGCTATAACTCTCTGTATTTCATGTGCAAATTTTAGTCTCTTCCAAGCATAACTCGATGTGACTTGTATTCCAAACAATCTGTGAGGTGGTCAAACCAGTTACACTCAGCAACTTGTTAACATACTGGCTTTGGGCCAAAATGTTACTTTCTTCGTTCCATTCTGGTTGTTTTTTTCACCCCCCCCCAAAAAAAGTACATTTGCCAATAGTGACCAATCAGCAGATGGTTTTGGAACGGTCTTCTTCAAGTAGTAGCTATAAATACATTCCAGAATTCTAACTAGGGTTGCACCGAATCCAATATTTGGGATTCAGCCATATCCATCATGAAAGATTCAGCCAAATAACAAATCAGAATTTGCATATACAAATTAGGGGCCAAAAGGGAAAAAGTGGGGGGGAAAACCAGTTTTTACCATTTTGTGACAAAAAGTTGCGTTATTTCCCTTCCCTTCTCAAATTTGCATATGCAAATTAGTATTTGGTTCAGCCAGGTTCGAGGATTCAGCTGAATCCTGGATTTGGTGCATCCCTATTTTTAACTTGAAAATTGCGATTGCAGTACAGTAAAAAAAAAAAATGGCATTATCTGTGGACAAAAGTGGTTTACCACTGTCTTAAAATTTGCTTAACATGAAGTGTAATGGCATCCGCCTGTCACTGGCCATAAAATGCACACATGAGCATGGAGGTATCTGCCTTTTCTATACCAGCGGAAGAAGCTTAGTGTGCCATTATCCTATCCTAAGGCCTAGGGCACTATACTTCCCCCCCCCCCTCCATTACAATGTCTTCTGTGTCTTATAATAATATATTCTTTACCTTTAGGAAACAAAATGAAAAGCTTCAGATACAAATTTATATTCAGGATAGTGTGCATTTTTGCCACAGTGGGTGTATGTTGTATCTTTCCTGTCTGCACTTTATTCTTCTCCGTAATTACTTGGCTATACTTCGTTCTTAGTATTTATATAAAACAGTGCTGTTATTTTTTTTTTCCATGTAATCTAAATGATAGAACTGGGGTGTAATTCTATAAAGAGAAGAATACAAAGAAGTCTGGCCTTTGGCCAAAATGGGGAAAACCATTCCTCTGGAGGGTGTTACATATGGCTGTTTGCATAGCTGGTTAAACGCGAAACATTTGAGCACAAATCATAACCAATCGTGTGGAATAACTCACCAAAGTAGACACGTGGCCCAGGTGCTCCTTCCCCAGGCCCTCAGCTCAAGGGAGCAGAGACTACACTGGTAGACCACGTATAGATCAGACCAAAAATTGGTAGATAAAAATAGATACTTTTATTTATACAAACCTCTCCCACCTAATGCGTTTCATGTCACTAGGACACGTAGTCATAGGCTTGACTGTGTCCTAGTGACCCGAAATGCATGTTAGGTGATAGATGTTTGTATAGAACAAACTAAATAAAAAGCAAAAGACATAGGAAAATATATAAGGAAGCTTACCGCTTTCCATATGGGGTCCGGGTGCTCATGCTCCAAACCCTCAGCAAGGGGGGAAAATACATGCAAGACATGAAAAAATAGAGCTGGCACTAATCCGGTACCCCAAAAATATGATCAAATCAAATAGAATCCAGGAGTCACGAAGTATTAATAAAGTAGTACAAAAAGTTTTATTGCATCGTGTATAAAAAATAAAAGCCTGACTCGTTTCGTGTCCACACAGGACACTTAATCATAGGCTAACTGGTACATATTACAAACACAGTATTTAAAGGAGTGAAAGCCAATAGAAAATGACATGGGCGGAATTACAATCAATTTACAAAAAAAGGGTGTATTGCTGCCCCTAGTGGCTTATTATCTAAAAAGCAAAGCTAGTACAAATAGTAGTTCTAATGGATGTACTATTGAGTTTTTTTTTATACAAGAAAATAACAATATCCTTCAAATATGAATATGTATCATTACAAAAATCACAGATATAATATAGATAAATATGAAAAACAAAAAAAGATGTTTGTATAACTAAAAGTATCTTTTTATCTACCATTTTTGGTCTGATCTATACTTGGTCTACCAGTGTGCCTTGCACCAACACTTGTTTATTTGCATAGCTGGGCAGCCATGATATAAAGAAACACCATACTATGTAGATTATAACCCACGTTATATTCCTGTTAAATGCACAGTAGGCATTTGATCACCAGGGGTAATTTTTTACTGATAGCAGTGGAAAATGTCCCAAGCAGCCATGCATCTGTAAAATGTGTATGTTTTCCAGGCAATGAAAACACAGCGCTTCCTTTATTGTTTGTGGAAGACTGTACATGAAGATCACAGCATTTCAGTTGCTTCTTCAAGCAATGAAAAATGAATATGGTGTGTCTGGTTTGGCTTTCAGTGTGTACTGTCTATGAATAGGGTTGCGGCTTAGTTCAGAATATGCAGGATCAGTAACACTCAAATTTGTTTACGGTTTCTATTGCACTTGTTACTTAAACTGCCCTATGTACAAGCAGATATGTACAGGCCACAGGCAGATGTAATGGCACGAGGCATGGGCAGCATTTTGACATTATTTTTACTGGCAAATGTTTTTTGTTAAATCTATTAAATTTGTATCACTTAGGATACCAGAGGAGGAGTTGCCTTTGAAAGAAGACTATGGAATGTCCCCACGTGCTTACAGCAGTAGTTCCGATGCCACAAGCAAGAAGGCGCCTCCTAAGAAGCGGCCAGGAAAGCCCAGGAGGTCTGACATTGATATCGATGAAGGAGGCTATAATACTGGAGGAGAGTCTGCTGATGAGTTGGAAGATGATAGCTGGGACAGGTTCTTATTTTATTATTTAATCCGTTGTTTTGGCAGACCGTATTTCAATTGGTGATTTACAACTGCTTAACCCTTTAAGTGCCACAGAACGTAGAATCTACGTTCTGTGGATCAAAGGACCAAAGTGCCACAGATCGTAGATTCTACGTTCTGCAGCACTTCCGGGTTTGCGAGCGGAGGAGCGGCTGTTAGAGCCGCTCGCTCCGCTCCTTCACGATCCCCTGCCCCTAGACAACGAGCAGAGCAGGGGATCGTGTGGCCCCTGGGGCGCGATCGCCCAGGGGCCCCAAAGCAGCAGCAGGGACGCGTTTCCTATGCGTCCTGCTGCTGCCTGCGCCGCACTTCCGCCCAGCTCCGCCCCCACATGGCTGATGATCGTTGGAGCTGGAGATCTGCTGCGTGGGACCCTTTCTGATCGATCTGCAGCATCTACCCCAGGTAAGTGTAACATTTACACACACAAAAACACACAAACACACCAACACACACTTATTACAGTAATATACACTTACATTCACACTTACACACACTCACACATAGATTTTTGGGGATTGGGGGGGTCACACACACTCACAGCACCCATGTACACTTGCACACGCGCACATGCGCAAATAACATGCAATTTACCCGTTGTGCACACGCATATGTACATATATGGCTTTGTGGCTTTTTTTTTTTTTTTTTCTTATCGCATCGTCTCTTTTTGGGCTAAAAAAAAATGTTTTATTGCCGTTCCGAATAGCGTATTCGCTAACCGTACTGTGCAATAGCTTTTGTATGTTATTTTGGTGGTTATATTGCAATTTTGGGTATTTTGGTGCATTTTTAGCCATTTTATTGAATTTTTAGCCATTTTATTGCATTTTCAGCTCTGCATTTTGTGTTGTTCACTTGTTTCTGCCCGTATAATCGATTTGGCCCAGCTAAAATATTCAAACGGTAATTCTGGTGGCCGATTACACTAGTGTGAAAAAAAAAAGCATTGATTTTTGTGGTTTTATTAGTTTTTGGTGATTTATTTGCATTTCACACTGTTCTGTGTTATTTTGTTTTGCCTATGTAAATTTTATCTACTATATATCCATTTGGGGGTCTCTGTGCGCCACATAGTTTGGTATATCTATGCATATTGGGCATCAAAGTGTTCAGTAGACCCCTGTCATTCATATTTAGGATGTTTTATGCTGATACGTTACGAAATGTGGGGCACATAATGGGGTAAAATTCAAGCTTTGTGACGATTTTCAGAAATTTGATAAAAACCGTTATGTTCAGCATTGCTTTGCAGTTTGGCAGTTTGCTGTAGAAACACTTATTTACCCATTTTGGATTCGTCAGAATGTGTACTTTCTGAAAATATATGGTTTTCTGGGGTCTCTGTACTGTTAGGGGGGTCTAATGTCGCATAATACACACACCAGGTGCTTATATTGCAGCAGCCAGCGCGTCAGCTGTGAAAATGTCTATACATATTGTCATTTGGGGGTCTCTGTGCGCAACATAGTTTGGTATATCTATGCATATTGGGCATCAAAGTGTTCAGTAGACCCTGGCGCTCATATTTAGGATGTTTTATGCTGATAAGCTACGAAATGTGGGCATATAATGGGGTAGAATTCAAGCTTTGTGACGATTTTCAGAAATTTGATAAAAACCGTTATGTTCAGCATTGCTTTGCAGTTTGGCAGTTTGCAGTAGAAACACTTATTTACCCATATTGGATTCGTCAAAATGTGTACTTTCTGAAAATATATGGTTTTCTGGGGTCTCTGTGCTGTTAGGTGGTCTAATGTCGCATAATACACACACTGGGTGGTTATATTGCAGCAGCCAGCGCGTCAGCCGTGAAATGTCTATACATATTGTCATTTGGGGGTCTCTGTGCGCCACATAGTTTGGTATATCTATGCATATTGGGCATCAAAGTGTTCAGTAGACCCCATGCGCTCATATTTAGGATGTTTTATGCTGATAAGTTACGAAATGTGGGGCATATAATGGGGTAAAATTCAAGCTTTGTGACGATGTTCAGAAATTTGATAAAAACCGTTACGTTCAGCATTGCTTTGCAGTTTGACAGTTTGCAGTAGGAACACATATTTACCCATATTGGATTCGTCAAAATGTGTACTTTCTGAAAATATATGGTTTTCTGGGGTCTCTGTACTGTTAGGGGGGTCTAATGTCGCATATTACACACACCAGGTGCTTGTATTGCAGCAGCCAGCGCGCATCAGCCGTGAAAATGTATACACTATTGTCATTTGGGGGTCTCTGTGCGCCACATAGTTTGGTATATCTATGCATATTGGGCATCAAAGTGTTTAGTAGACCCCTGGCGTTCATATTCAGGATGTTTTATGCTGATAAGTTACGAAATGTGGGGCATATAATGGGGTAAAATTCAAGCTTTGTGACGATTTTCAGAAATTTGATAAAAACCGTTACGTTCAGCATTGCTTTGCAGTTTGACAGTATGCAGTAGGAACACATATTTACCCATATTGGATTCGTCAGAATGTGTACTTTCCGAAAATATATGGTTTTCTGGGGTCTCTGTACTGTTAGGGGGTCTAATGTCGCATATTAGACACACCGGGTGCTTATATTGCAGCAGCCAGCGCGCGTCAGCCGTGAAAATGTATATACACTATTGTCATTTGGGGGTCTCTGTGCGCCACATAGTTTGGTATATCTATGCATATTGGGCATCAAAGTGTTCAGTAGACCCCTGGCGTTCATATTCAGGATGTTTTATGCTGATAAGTTACGAAATGTGGGGCATATAATGGGTAAAATTCAAGCTTTGTGACGATTTTCAGAAATTTGATAAAAACCGTTATGTTCAGCATTGCTTTGCAGTTTGGCAGTTTGCAGTAGAAACACTTATTTACCCATATTGGATTCGTCAGAATGTGTACTTTCTGAAAATATATGGTTTTCTGGGGTCTCTGTACTGTTAGGTGGTCTAATGTCGCATAATACACACACACCGGGTGGTTATATTGCTGCAGCCAGCGTGTCAGCCGTGAAAATGTCTATACATATTGTCATTTGTGGGTCTCTGTGCGCCACATAGTTTGGTATATCTATGCATTTTGGGCATCAAAGTGTTCAGTAGACCCCTGGCGCTCATATTTAGGATGTTTTATGCTGATAAGTTACGAAATGTGGGGCATATAATGGGATAAATTTCAAGCTTTGTGACGATTTTCAGAAATTTGATAAAACTGTTACGTTCAGCATTGCTTTGCAGTTTGACAGTTTGGGAGTAGGAACACATATTTACCCATTTTGGATTCGTCAGAATGTGTACTTTCTGAAAATATATGGTTTTCTGGGGTCTCTGTACTGTTAGGGGGGTCTAATGTCGCATATTACACACACCGGGTGGCTTATATTGCAGCAGCCAGCGTGCGTCAGCCGTGAAAATGTATATACACTATTGTCATTTGGGGGTCTCTGTGCGCCACATAGTTTGGTATATCTATGCATATTGGGCATCAAAGTGTTCAGTAGACCCCTGGCGTTCATATTCAGGATGTTTTATGCTGATAAGTTACGAAATGTGGGGCATATAATGGGGTAAAATTCAAGCTTTGTGACGATTTTCAGAAATTTGATAAAAACCGTTACGTTCAGCATTGCTTTGGCAAGTTTGACAGTTTGCAGTAGGAACACATATTTACCCATATTGGATTTTGTCAGAATGTGTACTTTCTGAAAATATATGGTTTTCTGGGGTCTCTGTACTGTTAGGTGGTCTAATGTCGCATAATACACACACCGGGTGGTTATATTGCAGCAGCCAGCGCGTCAGCCGTGAAAATGTCTATACATATTGTCATTTGGGGGTCTCTGTGCCCACATAGTTTGGTATATCTATGCACATTGGGCATCAAACTGTTTAGTAGACCCCTATTTTTATATTTAGGGATGCTTTATGCTGGTAATGATACATGGACAATACGATGCTGGAAAGTTGAAGCTTGAGGCAATTTTCAAAATATTTTACCAAAACCGCCAAATTTGGCAAAGCCTTGCGACTCAGTAGTTTGGGGCAGAAAGGCATGGGTACCCATTTTAGATTCTGTATAATGTGTACTTTCCAAAAATATATGGGTTTGGGGGTAAACATATATTTCTGTGTTTTTACCCCACAAAAATGCAGTCAATGTGTTGATTTTTCATTAGCTGAAGTTACCCACAGGACTATTTGTATGCGCTAACTTCATTTTGGGGCCTCTAACTGCCATATACTTTGGTAAACCTATGCACAGTGGGCACCAAACTGTTTGGAAGACCCCTGGCAATCATATTTAGGGTGTTTTTTTTTGGTGCGTAACGATACGTGGGTGATATGGTGCTGAGAAGTTGAAGCTTTGAGGCAATTTTCAGATATTTCACCAAAACCGACAATTGTGGGAAAGCCTTGCGACTCAGTAGTTTGGAGCAGAAAGGCATGGGTACCCATTTTAGATTCGGTAGAATGTGTACTTTCCAAAAATATATGGGTTTGGGGGTAAACATATATTTCTGTGTTTTTACCCCACAAAAATGCAGTCAATGTGTTGATTTTCATTAGCTGAAGTTACCCACAGGACTATTTGTATGCGCTAACTTCATTTTGGGGCCTCTAACTGCCATATACTTTGGTAAACCTATGCACAGTGGGCACCAAACTGTTTGGAGGACCCCTGGCAATCATATTTAGGGTGTTTTTTTTTTGGTGCGTAACGATACATGGGTGATATGGTGCTGAGAAGTTGAAGCTTTGAGGCAATTTTCAGATATTTCACCAAAACCGACAATTGTGGGAAAGCCTTGCGACTCAGTAGTTTGGAGCAGAAAGGCATGGGTACCCATTTTAGATTCGGTAGAATGTGTACTTTCCAAAAATATATGGGTTTGGGGGGTAAACATATATTTCTGTGTTTTTACCCCACAAAAATGCAGTCAATGTGTTGATTTTTCATTAGATGAAGTTACCCACAGGACTATTTGTATGCGCTAACTTCATTTTGAGGCCTCTAACTGCCAGATACTTTGGTAAACCTATGAACAATGGCCACCAAACTGTTTGGAGGAACCCTGGCAATCATATTTAGGGTGTTTTTTCTTGGTGCGTAACGATACATGGGTGATATGGTGCTGAGAAGTTGAAGCTTTGAGGCAATTTTCAGATATTTCACCAAAACCGACAATTGTGGGAAAGCCTTGCGACTCAGTAGTTTGGAACAGAAAGGCATGGGTACCCATTTTAGATTCTGTAGAATGTGAACTTTCCAAAAATATATGGGTTTTGGGGGGTAAACATATATTTCTGTGTTTTTACCCCACAAAAATGCAGTCAATGTGTTGATTTTTCATTAGCTGAAGTTACCCACGGGACTGTTTGTATGCGCTAACTTCATTTTGGGGCCTCTAAATGCCAGATACTTTGGTAAACTTATGAACAATGGCCACCAAAATGTTCAGAGGAACCCTGGCAATCATATTTAGGGTGCTTTTTCTTAGTACGTAATGATACATGGGTGATATGGTGCTGAGAAGTTGAAGCTTTGAGGCAATTTTCAGATATTTCACCAAAACCGACAATTGTGGGAAGGCCTTGCGACTCAGTAGTTTGGAGCAGAAAGGCATGGGTACCCATTTTAGATTCTGTAGAATGTGTACTTTCCAAAAATATATGGGTTTTGGGGGGTAAACATATATTTCTGTGTTTTTACCCCACAAAAATGCAGTCAATGTGTTGATTTCTCATTAGATGAAGTTACTCACGGGACTGTTTGTATGCGCTAACTTCATTTTGGGGCCTCTAAATGCCAGATACTTTGGTAAACTTATGAACAATGGCCACCAAAATGTTCAGAGGAACCCTGGCAATCATATTTAGGGTGCTTTTTCTTAGTACGTAATGATACATGGGTGATATGGTGCTGGGAAGTTGAAGTTTTGAGGCAATTTTCAGATATTTCACCAAAACCGACAATTTTGGGAAAGCCTTGCGACTCAGTAGTTTGGAGCAGAAAGGCATGGGTACCCATTTTAGATTCTGTAGAATGTGTTCTTTCCAAAAATATATGGGTTTGGGGGGTAAACATATATTTCTGTGTTTTTACCCCACAAAAAATGCAGTCAATGTGTTGATTTCTCAGTAGCTGAAGTAAAGTCCTGAACAATTTGGATGCGCTAACTTCATATTTGTGTCTCTAAATGCCAGATACTTTGGTAAACCTATGCATAATGGATATCAAACTGTTCAGTGGACCCTGGCAATCATATTTCAGGTGCTTTTTCTTGGTACGTAATATAGTTTGGGATATGCGGAGCAGCAAAATAAAACCTTTGAAATGATTTTTCAAAATTTTGAATTTTATTTTGAAAAACCGCTATGTTCAGACAAGCTTTTCTGTTTGGTAGTTGGGAGTAGAGAGACATAGTTACCCATTTTGTAATCGGCAGAATGTGTACTTTTCAAAAATGTATGGTTTTCTGGGGTAAACCTATGGTTTCAGGATTTTTTGCCTTGGAATCTAAAGCATGCCGTTTTCTGCCTTAGTGCTTTCAAAATTCAGTAATATACTGCCGGGAGTTTTTGCTGTACAGAAATCCTAAATCTCCCTAAAACTATACATATCTGGTATTGGCACGTTCGAGAGACATAAGGCTTTCCAAATCAGTTGGATTTTCATCTGTAAAATGAAATATTTTTCTGGTATAAATTGATATACAATGAAAAATGGTAATTTTTCATTTTTTTTTGTTATTTAGCACTATAAATTTTTTTGCACAGGTGGAAATACATGAAAACTCAGGCAGATTTAGAAAGCTCAGTTTCTACCGAAAAAAACAATGTATAGTTTTCCTAGGTAAACTATAGGTTTCCCCTCAGAAAATGCCCCTAAAGTGAGAGAGCACAAAATGCTTAAAAACGGCTGGCATTTCGCGTAACCAAAATGTGAAATTCTGCTGGCACTTAAAGGGTTAAAGTGATACTGACACTAAAAAACTACTTTTTCAAATATGAATGTACAATAAAAGTTACCTATAGGTCATGTTGATCGTTTTTTGCGGAGATGTTTTTTTTATCTGTTATTGTTAGTTTGAAGTTTCTAAATCTGACTGTTTTGCCAACCTGACTGTCCCATCTCAGTCTGTCAGTTAAAAAAACGGACTCCTGCTGCACAAATATGGCAGCCCCCTCATAGGGAGTCAGATGGGTAATGTAAAAGCATTGGGTAAATACTTTATAGCAAAATTATAAGAAGCATGCAAAGTCAATTTTATGGAATATGTTAAAGGTTCAATTTCTGGTGTCATTATCTCTTTAAGAGGTCAGTAATTGTTGTCCTTTAGGTGGACTACTTGGGTGGGCAACTGCCCAGGTGCAAAACATTTGGCAAATTTGCACCTGGGCAGTTGCCTATGGCAACCAATCAATATTTGCTTTCATTGTCATCCTTGAAGCTGGCTGAAAAAATCTCACCACTGACTGGTTGCTATGGGTTACTTACTGCCCAGGTGCAGATTTGCCCAGTGTTTATAAATAAGCCCTGTCTGTCACTATGTCTCACCTAGGGACATAGCATTTTATTATCTCTGACAGGGCTTAAAGCTTATTAGGCATCACCTTCCCCTTTACTGGAAAAGGTTAAAACAACATGTAAAAACTTTTTTTTCATACCAGTCTGTTTATTGTAGATCTTAATCTGAATGCTTTTCTGAATTATCAGTGCATTAAGTGGAATGACCAAACTTTCCTGCATTTATTTAGTGAGTACCCACCCATTGCTTCAGATGAGCAGCGACAAGAGTACAAGCAAGAGTTTGCCAGTGATCTGCAGGAATACAAACTGCTGCAAGCAGAACTTGATGAGGTTTCTAAATCCCTGTCCCAGCTGGATAGACAACTGGATGATCATCCGGAAGATAGTGAAGAGTATAAGGTCAGTCGTTTCTCCTGCACATTCCCAGATGACTCCCACAGACTCTGCAGCTACATCCAATAGCTTGTTTGCTGCTGGGAACATCAGGAATTTATTTACACTTCTCAGACACTGTTTCAACTTGTCCCAACAGTTTTATTGTCTGTCCTCTAAGAGTAGTGTGTTAGAGTGCTTGAATAGTATCTTCCTGTGCATTGTACTTGGTTGTTCTATTTTTACCCAGTTCCCCAAGAATATGTTGTGCTTTCAAAGCTTCGAATTCAGAAAGGCTATCTCCTATAGATTCAATTTTAATCAATTTATTACAATTTTTAAAAATTATTTCCTTTTTCTCTGTTATGAGAAAACAATACCTTGCACTGGATCCCAACTAAGATATAATTAATCCTTATTAGGGCAAAACAATCCTGTTTGGTTTAATGTTTTTTTTTAGTAGACTTTCCAGCTAAAGGATCTTACAGAAAGATCCTTTATCTGGAAAACTAGCATTCTGGGGATTACCGGTCCCATACCAGTATTGGTCTTTAGTCACTAGAACACTTTGCCATGCCTGGCATACATTTATGGAGGCAGCAGTCATTACTAGGCAGGAAAAGGTTAAAGTAAATGTAACATTCTGTCTCATACATTGTGTGCCTAAAGGCCCCCATACCAAGTCGGCAGCTTGTTGGCCCGTGTGTGTGGCCATCCGACGGGCTTCCCCGAAATATATAATATGACCAAAAGTCGGGCAGATGCCGATCAGGCAGATTAAAAAAAATCCCGTCGGATCGCAGCCGCATCTTTTCGTTGATTCGGTCCCGGAATCCGACATTTTCCTGGGTATGGCCACATTAAGACTGAACATTGTTATGAGCATGTTATAAAATGTCGTGCTTTGTCTGTTTGCAGACCCTTGCAGATGAATACAATCGGCTTAAGGAAATCAAAGCGGTAAGTTGTTCTCTCTTTGTGGAAGAGGCTTTAAATGCTTATTTATACGAAAGCTGTGCACCTCTAAACTGTCCATAGCATTTTTGTATTGTATTTCTGACATGAAATAGTCCTCAAATATAGGTTGTTGACCAAAAACTCAAATCTTCCAACAGCTATAGCTTTGTTTTACTGCCTTGTGTACGCATCTAGTTGCCATCTTTCCAGGGAAATGTTACCAGCCTGCAGGGAATGGGCTGATTGAGGAGCTGTGTGTGTGCTGGGAGCAAGGATAGAAGGCTTTAAGGCTGGAAGGTGAGGGACGGACAGGGAATTACAGATTTAAAGTGCTGCCTTCTAACTGCCAACCAACAGCAACAAGGTTAAGGCCAATTTCACTACTCAACCCAATACAGAACAAAGATTAGGAAAGTAAATGGCAGCTCTGTAGTTACTAGTGAGCTAATAATATATTTCCCATGCCCTTCAGGCCATTAAACACTACCTAAAGAGCTGCCTGTTTAATGCAAGCTTCTATTTTTCACACGAACATGCCATAACAAATCATCAATAATTGTTTTCAACAACCTTATGTCATTTGTTGGTGTAATATAATCATATAACGTTGCCAGGAAATGATTGGAGTTATAATTAAACAGCCAAAGTCCTGCAGGTTGGACTTCCCTATGATATGAAATATCTCCTCTTCTGAAACAAATTAAGCTAGTTACTTCAGAAGCAGTGATTGATTGGATTCAGAGTTTATTTTGCATAGTCAATAAAGAAATAGAATGCTGGGTGCCACCCCCACATCCGGTGTATTTATTGGCTAATTTGGACCTTCCTCTCCCCTGTTCTTCTATGCTATGGTTAGAGGTGCTTTGCATGTCCGCACATTTCTTAATTTTCCCAGCACATGCTTACAAAATACTCCAGGCTGGGGCATTTTTCAGCAAAGGTATGTGCCAGCCCAGTGTACAAGGTTAGTGATTAACTGACTAATGCCTAAAATGCCACCCAATGATTTTTCTCCTATTTTTTAAAGGAGAACTAAAGCCTAACTAAAGACGTAGGCTAAGAATGTTGTACATTATGTTTTGGGCTTCTGTACCAGTCCAAGGCAACTACAGCAGGGAAGCTCTGTGTCTCCAAAGATGCCCAGTAGTTCCCCATCTAATTTTTTTTTGTCAGCATATAAGGCTTATTAGTAATTAATACAGATAATTACTATATGGCAGCACAGCAAACAGTGCAACTAGCATCAGAATTTAATAATCGGCCTTGTAGCATCAGCTTATATTACAGGCCAACCTCATTTTCTGCTTGATAATTAGTGACGACCCTAAGCTTCGCTTCTCAACAGCCCACTGAGCATGTGAGTGTCACAGACACTTCCAAGATGGTGACCCCCTGAGACAAGTTTGAAGTCCTGGATCATTGCTGCTATTGAGAAACAAACTTTAGGCTGGTGCAATAAGTTCAGTATATTAAATACGGCATTTTTAGCCATATTCATTTTTAGGGTTTAGTTTTTCTTTAAGGACAGGGTCATACAGACAATATCCCAATCTGGCCTATCTGATGTTGGTAGTCTCTCTGGGGAAAAATGTAGTAGTACTTGTGCTTGGCGCAGACAGCAGGGTGTGCCCATTATTCCATATGCTTTGCCACCAGTTACAGCACACATACAAAAGAATTAAGCCATCGTAAAATTACAAATGGATTGTTGAATGTTGTACATATAATCAGGCCTAGTAAGGAGAATAGCATTTGTAGTATAAAGGGAGCAAGTATACAGGGGTTTAGCTGTTCTTTGATTTTATTATATAAGAGAGTTGCATAGTACATTCTGACTTCCCCTTGCAACAGGTTTTCCTTGCAGTGTCTTGTTAATTCTCAGTGTGTGTGGTCTCCTTTGCTAGTGCAGTGGGGTCAGGAATGTTCTACCTCTTATAGAACAATGAGTTGGACACACATGCAAGGAAAAAAGGCGCAGTTCATTTCTGATCAGAAAGTTGCTTAATTAGTGGGAATTGCCATAATTAAAAATAGTAAACTGCAGAGTGGTGCCAGGTGTTTGTCATATCTAATTATGGTTTATTCTTTGTTTTGTACAGTCTGCAGATTACAGAAACAAGAAGAAACGATGCAAAGCTCTGAAGACAAAACTGAACCACATCAAACAAATGGTCAGCGACTATGACAATGGCAAATAAGGGACCGTGACTTTTCATCACCTGCTCAGTCTGTGATCAGCTGAAGGTTTACCCGCTGCATTCCTATGGATCCATGGACCTTTCTGCTGTCGGGGGTTTTTTTTATTGATCGTCCAGCAAATCTGAACTCATAAATAGATTTAAACATTAAATGGTTAAATCTCACGAATGATGTTCAGCTTAGTTATTCTTTGTTTAGCATGCAAAATATATTTATGTAATATGAAGGTTTTTCCTTTTCCGTTATTCTGTGACCGATAAGAAGGTTGCGTGGCAGCGTCCAGCTAATGTTCCGCAACAATTTTTATTATAGGCTACAGTAGCAGCCCAACAAACAAGGAATTATTTGTTTTGTTTCTTTCAAGCAGAATGTCTTGTGTTTCTGTTCTAGTCCTTCAGCCCACTTGTATACGAGTCTGGCTAGAATTTTGGACATCTCGCCCATCTAATGTAGTTATAATTAGATTGCAAATAACTTGTCCACTTTAAACCCTTCACCTCAAATTCCCATAACCCCTTGTAAACCAAAAGTTCCTAGAAGGGTTGTAGTTGGAGGAAAGCAGGCTGACCTTTCATGGTGAAACTCATGCATGATCATATCCTTGCTTCCCATTTACAAGGCAGCGGCCTCAGGATAGGAAGACTTTCAGATGTATTTTAAATGTGGTGTTTTCCAGTGTATGAGACCTCACAGCTAATCAACAACATATTTCAAAATGTGTTTAAATGGACTGCCCGAAGTCTTGGTCAAGCTTAGCTTAGTTTTGCTCTTTGCAGAACAAAAGGATGCTTAGAATGCCTGATCTGAGCAGATTCATGTGACTGCAAAACAAATGTATTATATGAGATCTGTGATTATAACCAGCCAATTTATCAGCCTTTAGCATAAACCACTTTCTGTGAATGTGCTTAGAGCAGAGTTGTGTTCTTTTGTTACTTCGTAATCAGTAAGGTGGTAGCCATGCAGTGCCTTCTCTTTTAATATTCAACAAAAAATTCCAGTTTGATGATAGAAGCTAACATTAATTCAGATATATATAATTAACTACACTGTAACACGTAAACGGCAAGAAGGCAGTGTACAAAATACTTTTTATTAAAATAGTTTCTATATGATTATTTAGGATAGGATTTTGTATAATAAAGTGTGTGCGATGCCTGCAATGTATCTACAGAGTTTAATGAATGCATCGTCCACTTAAGAGATGGCAATTTGTATAACTCCTTTTTGGACAGGGACAATGCAACTTTTATAAATGAATTGATCTGTGTACATAGCGATTACACAATAAAATTTTCAAACTTTCTCGAACATTCTTAATCTTGTGGTTTATGTTTCAAGGGCCCCTTGATTTGTCTCTTGGATCACAACAATCTACTTGGTTAGCTAGCAGCATGGAATACACACAAACCACTGCATCGCTTTAAAAAAACTTGGCAAATGGTGACATTAAAGGAGAACTAAAGCTTTTCTAAAGAAGTAGGATAGAAATGTTGTACATTATGTTTTGGGCTTCCGTACCAGCCCAAGGCAACCACAGCCCTTTAGCAGTAAAGATCTCTGTCTCTGAAGATGCCCCAGTAGATCCCCATCTTCTTTTCTGCTGATTCACTGCACATGCTCTGTGCTGCTGTCACTTACTGAGCTTAGGGACCCACTCACAATATACAGTACACATAGAATAGAAATGTCACAATATAAGGCTGATTAGTAATTAATACAGGTCATTACTACATGGCAGCACAGACACCAGTGCTACTAGCATCAGAATTTAATTATCTGTCATGTAGCATCAGCTTATATTACAGGCAAACCCAATGTTCTGCTTGATGATTTGCAACATCCCCTAAGCTTAGCTTCACAACAACTGCTCAGAGCTGAGTGTCTCAAACACTTTCCAAGATAGTGGCCCCCTTGTGACAGGTTTGAAATCCTGGATCTATAGTGGATTACTTCAGCGCACTGCCAAGCCTTGAAATGTACTGGTGCTTCTTTCCTCAAAGACTTCACTGCAAGTCTTCAATCTAATGATGAGAGCAGTCCAACAGCAGAATAACTGCTTCAATGTGATTTATTTGTGACTACAAAACTCTACATGTTTCGGGCCACACGCCCTTTATGAAGTGTAACAAAATGGAAACAGTGACCTTTTAAACACATTGTTTGAACTCCACCCCTTAGTTTCCAGGTCAAAGTTCAAGAGCTTCATGTCTCATGGTTAAGGGCTAGGCCACACGGGAAGATTTCAGGGAGATTAGTCGCCTGGCGACTAATCGCCTTGTCTAATCTTCCTGAATGGCTTGCTGTTATCTTGCACCCGCAAGACAACAGCAGCTAGCAGGTGCGAGATACCAGCAAGCCATTCAGGGAGATAAGTCGCCTCAAAGACGCAGCGATTAGTCGCCAGGCGACCATCCTCCCTGAATCCTCCCGTGTGGCCCTAGCCTAAAGTGCATCCAACAGGGTCATAATAAAAAATACAATGATAAGTGGAAATAAATGAATTAAAGATCTTCAGGAAAAAATAGTAATATCAGCAATACAGTGGTATATATCAGCATATAAACCCACCCATGTGTCTCTGTGTTGTGACATATAGAATATGTAAAAAATCCAACATTAAGGGGCAGATTTATCAAGGGTCGAAGTGAATTAGAGGGAATCTTCGAAGTAAAAAAAATATCAGTCATTTTTTGGATACTTCGACCATTGAATAGGATACTACGACTTTGATTCGACCATTCGATAATCGAAGTAGTGTCTCTTTAAAAAAAACTTCAACTTCAATACTTCACCAACTTAAACCTGGCGAAATCAGCCTATTTCCATCTCTCTTGTCTTGTAAAGCTTCATCTAGAACGCACCAATTTAGTTGCATGGGGTTATGTTTATGTTCTAGACACAGGTGTATCTGTCTGTGTATTCTCTTTATAATTCCTAATGTTGCCCCTATGTTCTTGGATGTGGATTTTTATCTCCCTTTTTGTTTGTCCCACGTACCCTAAGCCACACGTTAAGTAAATTTAAGTAAATACACTACATGGGTGGTATTACAGGTGGCATATGTTCTTAATTTGATCTTGTAGCCTATTGTGGGCTGATTAATTGTGTTGCCTTTTATGATCGACGAGCAACAGTTACAACCAAGACATGGGAAAGTTCCAGTTTTAAGTTTACCTCGGAACCTAGGCTTCTGTAACCTTGTATCTGAGTATATCCTTAACCGACTGGCCTTTTTTTTATAACAGAACAGGGGTAATTGCATAAAAAGGTGCCCAAATTGTTTATCAGCTTGTAAACTATGGTGGTTAAATGAAGATACACAATTTAGCCTTTGATTCTTTCCTGTTTTAACTTTCTTGGACATAAAACTCTCCCATGGGAGTAATTCCACCTCTTCTACAGCTTTCTCAATTAATTCAGGCCTATATCCCCTTTCCAAGAACCTTCTTGTTAGAGCAATTTTAGCTTCATCATATTTGTACGGCCTTGAAGTGATTCTTTTAGCCCGTATAAATTGTAGTATAAATTGTAGTCGCAAATAAATCACATTGTAGCAGTTATTCTGCTGTTGGACTGCTCTCCTCATTCCTCTAATTGAAATCCTGGATCATTGCTGCTATTGAGAAGCTGAAACTTTAGACTGATGCATTAAAGGGGGTGTTAACCTTTAAATTGACTTAAGTATGATGTAGAGACTGATATTCTGAGACAATTTGCAAATGGTTTCCATTTTTTATTATTGTGGTTTTTGTTATTTTGCTTTTTATTCAACAGCTCTCCAGTTTGCAATTTCAGTCATCTAGTTGCTATGGTCCAATTTACCCTAGCAACCATGCACTAATTTGAATAAGAGACTGAGATATTATTGGAAATATAATTTTAGCCATATTCACAGAGCCGGGCCAACCCGGCCAGGCAGCCTGACGGGCCAAGGCGCCGGCTCTGTGCGCGCTCGACTGCGCATGTGCGAAAGTGCGTGAAAGTGCGCATGTGCGCTCCAGTGCGGATGCGTGAAATGTGCGAGCGCAGAAGCGCATTTACGCCAGTGCCAGACGAGGACAGACAGGACCGGACACGGGGTAGACGACAGAGCAGGTACGTGCCTGGCGCCCCCTCAGCTTTGCGCCCTAGGCACGTGCCTACTCTGCCCTGCATATTCATTTTTAGAGTTTAGTTTACCTTTAATCCCAATGCTAATTGTTACTCCGTGCTTATCGTTACTCATAGGGTCTTTACGCTTGCAGTGTTTTATTCATTGTTTAGTTATGTATCAAGCAGGGCTGCTGCATTCCTTTCTAGAACACAGTAAGTATTTACTGATAAACGATTTCAAGCATAAACTGGATTCTGCTAGGTTTTTGCCCGCAACTGCCTAAAAAGAGGTTACTATGTTGCATCATATATTGTAGTGTAGCTACCATAAAGTACAGCTCATAGGGTAAAAATAATCATTTCCTTAAAGCAGTAAGACAAAAAAAACAATATTGTCCTGCAAAGCCTACTGTTACTGTATATCTATCCACAGCTGTGATATTGATTCATTATTTGCTGTATTGTATCCTAAGCATAAATTCTTGTGATGTAAGCATGCCACAGATAAACCATTGGTTTATTTTTGTGCAGAAAGTTCATTAAAAAAAAAAAACAACTTTATATACAGGTGTAATCTCTCTAGAAGAGGGGTCTGTGCTATGTGGTTTTCACTGTGTTAATATATGTGTTCCTGTCACAAAAACAGGACTCTCAACCATACGTAACTCTTGGGTTTGGCTATAAGGGGTTACACTCAGTCTATCAATCACCTTACACAAAGGTTAGACTAACATCAGGCACCTCAAAACATACCAACACCCAGAAAATTCATTCGCTGCCACCATCTATCATTAACAGGCGATAGAAACCTAATGTGACTATTCCCCTATCCTTTTAGGGATACATCCTACTAGTTCAACAGGAGCCAAAGGTTTCATTTATATTCAAACACACTTTCCTGCTAGTCGTACAAGTTATTCAACATATAAATAGGCGACTTTCCCTTTCCACACATACATGGAGTTAATACACTTAGGCACAAGCATTCATAAGGGCGATGAGTTCATTAGAGCACGAGGACAAAACGTATTATATTTAATATTACCGCAGAAACAGTGCATGTGTATAAAAGAATTTATTACAAAGACACACATTAAACGGAATTTCAAAACAGTAAAACTGATAAAAGGGAATAAAAACACTAAAAAACCCCTAAGAAACACACACTGCAGCACTCTGAATCCTGTGAAAGTGGTTGATTGCGCCAACAAACTAGGCTAGTTTGACTGCTTAGTTTGTTGGCACAATAAACCACTTTCACAGGATTCGGAGTGCTGCAGCGTGGGTTTCTTAGAGTTAAAAGTGGGTCCCTGGCAGGGGGACCAGCAGCTTGCACCCATTATACAACAAGTGGTGAGTTATCATTGCCCACATTTGATTGTACTAAGAAAACCCTAGGTACTTAACCAAGTTCAGAAATGTCCTATTGTGTCTTTGGAGGCAAGAATTGGAAAACACTGGGCATACATTCCACAGATATGGAGCCTCCTTGCATGATATTGGTTACCTTTTTATTGCCTGTTATTGCCTTATTGCCTGTTGGGACATTCTCCTCATTACCTTATGCATGAGGTAGGAGTGCCCAGGAACATGTCATTTATTACGACCCCCTGTGGGGGGTTGTTATTTTCAGGCCAGATTCCCCAATTTTATAATGGTACTTGCCAGCACCCAATATTGTAGTGAAAATATGGGCATGATGTGATCCATGTTTGGGCGATCAGAATGATACCAAACATGAGGGGTGTCTCATGTTCCAGTCCCCCAGGAACCATCCCTCCTAACTGGTGGGTATCGGCTGGCCCTGTTTGGTATCATTAGGAAGCATGTGACCTCCTCATGTGAGTTATGACAGAGGAGATATGGATCCTTTCCTATAATCTATATATTTTCTAATAACTATCCCCCCTGCAGTTCCAGATTTACAGCTCTTTCCTTGACAGATTAAAAGGAACCGACTGGCCCAGCTTCCTGCCCAAATGGTGTGACTCCAAATTGACAGTTCCCTCTAAGTCAGCACACAGATCACAGCTTAGAGTTTTAATTGGATGGTTTGACTTTAAGTTAACTTTTAGTTTGTTATAGAATGGCCAGTTCTCGGCAACTGTTCAATTGACCATCATTTTTTATAGTTCTTTCATTATTTGCTTTTTTTCTTCTTCTGACTCTTTCCATGGCCAGGGGGCACTGACCCCATCTAAAAACCAAATGCTCTGTAAAACTACAAATCTATTGTTAATGCAGATTTTTACTATTCTTTCTATTAAGGGTAGGACTGCACGGACGTTTTCGGCGCGATCCGATGGGCGGCACCAAATCGCATGCGGCAGAAATAAGGTAAGTGAATGTATTGTCGGATGAAGTCGCAGCGTTGATCCGATCTGACACGACTGTCGGATGCAGACACAGCGTGCAGCATCTGCATCCGACAGTTGTGTCGCATCGGATCAACGCTGCGACTTCATCTGACAATGCATTCACTAACCTTATTTCCGTCACATGCGCTTTGTCACCGGCGTTTTATCGCAGCGTGTCGGATCGCTCCGAAAACGTCCGTGTAGTCCTACCCATGGGCTCTCTTCTATTTATATGCAAGATAGTCAGCACCACCTCACAAAATCGTCTCTCTTTATCCGGGTGCACGTTCTCCAGTGGCCACTTCCCACTGGCAAATGCAGCAAAAATTCGATAAGAACAGCACCACTTTATCTTATTAAATTAAAAATGCCTTTATTGCAGACTTATGGGGCATTACAGCAATGTTTCAGGCCTCACATGGCCCTTTTTGAAGCTAAACTGACAATCATTACACCACTATTTAAACTCTTATGTGCCATCTAGTGGACAATTAGCAACAAATAACAATCATGTGAAACATTATTCCATCTGTAAGGGCTCTTACTCACTTGCGTTCTGACCTGCGCTCACCTGCGTTCTGTTTTTTGGCGTTCAGCTGCAGGGGAGTGCAGGAATAGATGCATGTCATTATTTCAAATGGGGCTGTACTCACTCAGGCGCGTGTAGGCGCCGAACGCAGGAAAAATGCAGCATGTTGCGTCTCAACCTGCGTTCGGCGCCTACACGCGCCTGAGTGAGTACAGCCCCATTTGAAATAATGACTTGCGTCTATTCCTGCGCTCCCCTGCGGCTGAACGCCAAAAAACGGAACGCAGGGGAGCGCAGGTCAGAACGCCAGTGAGTAAGGGCCCTTAGAAACAGTAACAATTTACAAAAAGTGTCCATCCGGTAAGTGATTCAATCATCTTACCAGATGGACACTTTTTGTAAATTGTTACGTATCTATCTGAATATTAAAGGTGAAGATAAAGTGCATACATATTGATGAAAAAACATCAAAATCCATTGCTCAATAAATATTGCTCAAAAAATATTACAAAGTATGTGTATAATGTGCATACATCACATATGTAAAAAAAATGTGTAAAATACATTAGTATTCTTATATATGAACCTAATTGTGTAAACTAATTAATCAATTTATCAAATCATTACAATCAAATAATCAAATATAATATCAAATTAATCCAAATATTAAAAACATCAATTAAAACACTCAGTTTCTTTATATATATATATTTTGCACTCTCCATTAATATAATCGTACATTTGTAACAGTGTATATATAATGTGATCTACTCAGAATGTACTTACAGTATCTTTACACACGCGAAAACAATATTCTAATAATGATACTAGCAATGTTATTCTATCTGAGAGGTAACTATTGATAATTATGTACATCAGGAGAGTAATAATCATATTGTTCAGCATGTCTTATCCCTGTACAAATAAATGAATAGAACAAATCATCTACATGAATAGACAAATCCATCATCTGGTTTTCTTAATCTACAACGGGTTTTATATCACATTCTTAAGGGCTCTTACTGACGAGCGGTTGTAGCTGCGCTCCCCTGCGTTCCGTTTTTCTGCGTTCAGCCGCAGGGGAGCGCAGGAATAGATGCATTTAATTTTTTCCAATGGGGCTGTACTCACACAGGTGCGTGTAGGCGCCGAACGCAGGAAAAATGCAGCATGTTGCTTCTCAACCTGCGTTCGGCGCCTACACGCGCCAGTGTGAGTACAGCCCAAAATGTAATGCGTCTATTCCTGCGCTCCCCTGTGGCTGAACGCAGAAAAAAGGAACGCAGGGGAGTGCAGCTACAACCGCTCGTCAGTAAGAGCCCTTACTTAGCCCTTGTGGTGTAACCGTTTCCAACAAAAACATCCACTTAACCTTTTTTTTTGGACAACAATCTATCAATGTCTCCTTTCCTTTTTCCCAATTTCCCAATCTCAATTGCCTGAATGAAACAAAAGTGTTTATTAGCACCATACTCATCAATTACATGTGCTGCTATAGCTGAAGATGTATTTTTTCTATTAATGAAAGCTATATGTCCAAGAACTCAGTATTTAAACCTTCTAGTTGTCTTGCCCACATATTGCATACCACATCGACAGGTAGCAAGATATGTATTAATGCAATTGTTGTGCAAATCAGTTTGTCTTTATTATATTTGTCAGTGTTTGAAAGCTAGCAAAATTCGAGTATCTGTAATAGGCCTGTCTGCTGAGGTTCGGGTGTGTACTGTACTTCCTCGAGAAACTGGTGGTGAGTGAAGCTTTATTTAGCCTTCTAAATGCAGATATACTTGCTGATATGCTGCATTTTTCTTATTTCAGTCTATATTTGTGGTTCAAATGGAAACAATTGGGTGATCAACCACACCTGCCAGACAGCCAAAATCATCCCATTCACATAATGCAGATACCTAAAAAGGAACTTTAGAAATGGACAGTGCTCATTCACGTTATTCTCATTCAAAACCCACTTTATAAATTTGGTTACTCTGCATTTATTTGAATGGCAATTTCCTGGTGTACCTGCTCATATGCTGACTTCCGTGATTCTGAATGATAATCCCCTGAATATGCCTGGGGAGCAATTCTGAGTTTTGTGTGATCCTGGCATCTAATAGCAATTCCTGAACTTTGGTCATCCACCTGCAGAGCTGTTTAATTGCCCAGCTGGAAGAAAAACACCCAGAATGGTTTCCTGTGCTATTGTCCTTATCCACTACCTTTTTTCTCTGTGTTTGTGATTAGAGATGTCGCGAACTGTTCGCCGGCGAACTTGTTCGCGCGAACATCGGATGTTCGCGCTTGCCGGAAGTTCGCGAACGTCGCGCGACGTTCGCCATTTTGGGTTCGCCATTGTTGGCGCTTTTTTTTGCCCTCTCACCCCAGACCAGCAGGTACATGGCAGCCAATCAGGAAGCTCTCCCCTGGACCACTCCCCTTCCCTATAAAAACCGAAGCCCTGCAGCGTTTTTTCACTCTGCCTGTGTGTGCTGAAGAGATAGTGTAGGGAGAGAGCTGCTGCCTGTTAGTGATTTCAGGGACAGTTGAAAGTTTGCTGGCTAGTAATCGTTTTGATACTGCTCTGTTATTGGAGGGACAGAAGTCTGCAGGGGTTTGAGGGACATTTAAGCTTAGGTAGCTTTGCTGGCTAGTAATCTACCTTCTACTGCAGTGCTCTGTATGTAGCTGCAGTGGGCAGCTGTCCTGCTTCTGATCTCATCTGATGACTGCTGCAATAACAGTAGTCCTTGTAAGGACTGCTTTTATTTATTTTTTTGTTGTTTTACTACTACTACTACTACTACTACTACTATAAGAGCCCAGTGCTATTAGTCTAGCAGTGTTGGGGAGTGGGACTGGTGTGCTAATCTGCTGCTCCTAGTAGTTCAGCAGCACCAACTTTAATTTTTTTTTTTTAATATTCATTTTTTTTTTTATTTTACTTTTTTTTATTTTACTACCGCTGTAGTAGTGTATAAGTTGACCTTTTAGGCATTATTTGCCCTGTAGGCATTATTTGCACACTGTTTTCTTCAACCCGCCATCGAGCTGTGTGACCTTGTTCACATTCTGTCTAAATATCCATAATATTACCGTCTCCAGAAAAAACACCGGAGTCACTTTTTCAAGCAGCCATAATATATTTTACGTAATCCGTATCCACCGCTGTAGTAGTGTATACGTTGGCCTTGTAGGCATTATTTGCACACTGTTTTCTTCAACCCGCCATCGAGCTGTGTGACCTTGTTCACATTCTGTCTAAATATCCATAATATTACCGTCTCCAGAAAAAACACCGGAGTCACTTTTTTCAAGCAGCCATAATATATTTTACGTAATCCGTATCCACCGCTGTAGTAGTGTATACGTTGGCCTTGTAGGCATTATTTGCACACTGTTTTCTTCAACCCGCCATCGAGCTGTGTGACCTTGTTCCCATTCTGTCTAAATATCCATAATATTACCGTCTCCAGAAAAAACACCGGAGTCACTTTTTTCAAGCAGCATTCATATATTTTACGTAATCCGTATCCACCGCTGTAGTAGTGTATACGTTGGCCTTGTAGGCATTATTTGCACACTGTTTTCTTCAACCCGCCATCGAGCTGTGTGACCTTGTTCACATTCTGTCTAAATATCCATAATATTACCGTCTCCAGAAAAACACCGGAGTCACTTTTTTTCAAGCAGCCATAATATATTTTACGTAATCCGTATCCACCGCTGTAGTAGTGTATACGTTGGCCTTGTAGGCATTATTTGCACACTGTTTTCTTCAACCCGCCATCGAGCTGTGTGACCTTGTTCCATTCTGTCTAAATATCCATAATATTACCGTCTCCAGAAAAAACACCGGAGTCACTTTTTTCAAGCAGCATTCATATATTTTACGTAATCCGTATCCACCGCTGTAGTAGTGTATACGTTGGCCTTGTAGGCATTATTTGCACACTGTTTTCTTCAACCCGCCATCGAGCTGTGTGACCTTGTTCACATTCTGTCTAAATATCCATAATATTACCGTCTCCAGAAAAAACACCGGAGTCACTTTTTTCAAGCAGCATTCATATATTTTACGTAATCCGTATCCACCGCTGTAGTAGTGTATACGTTGGCCTTGTAGGCATTATTTGCACACTGTTTTCTTCAACCCGCCATCGAGCTGTGTGACCTTGTTCACATTCTGTCTAAATATCCATAATATTACCGTCTCCAGAAAAAACACCGGAGTCACTTTTTTTCAAGCAGCCATAATATATTTTACGTAATCCGTATCCACCGCTGTAGTAGTGTATACGTTGACCTTGTAGGCATTATTTGCACAGTGTTTTCTTCAACCCGCCATCGAGCTGTGTGAGCTTGTTCACATTTTGTCTAAATATTGATAATATTATCGTCTCTAGAAAAACCACTTGAGTTACTTTTTTTCAAGCAGCATTCATATATTTTACGTAATCCGTATCCACCGCTGTAGTAGTGTATACGTTGACCTTGTAGGCATTATTTGCACACTGTTTTCTTCAACCCGCCATCGAGCTGTGTGAGCTTGTTCACATTTTGTCTAAATATTGATAATATTATCGTCTCTAGAAAAACCACTTGAGTTACTTTTTTTCAAGCAGCATTCATATATTTTACGTAATCCGTATCCACCGCTGTAGTAGTGTATACGTTGACCTTGTAGGCATTATTTGCACAGTGTTTTCTTCAACCCGCCATCGAGCTGTGTGAGCTTGTTCACATTTTGTCTAAATATTGATAATATTATCGTCTCTAGAAAAACCACTTGAGTTACTTTTTTTCAAGCAGCATTCATATATTTTACGTAATCCGTATCCACCGCTGTAGTAGTGTATACGTTGGCCTTGTAGGCATTATTTGCACACTGTTTTCTTCAACCCGCCATCGAGCTGTGTGACCTTGTTCACATTCTGTCTAAATATCCATAATATTACCGTCTCCAGAAAAAACACCGGAGTCACTTTTTTCAAGCAGCCATAATATATTTTTTACGTAATCCGTATCCACCGCTGTAGTAGTGTATACGTTGACCTTGTAGGCATTATTTGCACACTGTTTTCTTCAACCCGCCATCGAGCTGTGTGACCTTGTTCACATTTTGTCTAAATATTGATAATATTATCGTCTCTAGAAAAACCACTTGAGTTACTTTTTTTCAAGCAGCATTCATATATTTTACGTAATCCGTATCCACCGCTGTAGTAGTGTATACGTTGACCTTGTAGGCATTATTTGCACAGTGTTTTCTTCAACCCGCCATCGAGCTGTGTGAGCTTGTTCACATTTTGTCTAAATATTGATAATATTATCGTCTCTAGAAAAACCACTTGAGTTACTTTTTTTCAAGCAGCATTCATATATTTTACGTAATCCGTATCCACCGCTGTAGTAGTGTATACGTTGACCTTGTAGGCATTATTTGCACACTGTTTTCTTCAACCCGCCATCGAGCTGTGTGAGCTTGTTCACATTTTGTCTAAATATTGATAATATTATCGTCTCTAGAAAAACCACTTGAGTTACCTTTTTTCAAGCAGCATTCATATATTTTACGTAATCCGTATCCACCGCTGTAGTAGTGTATACGTTGACCTTGTAGGCATTATTTGCACAGTGTTTTCTTCAACCCGCCATCGAGCTGTGTGAGCTTGTTCACATTTTGTCTAAATATTGATAATATTATCGTCTCTAGAAAAACCACTTGAGTTACTTTTTTTCAAGCAGCATTCATATATTTTACGTAATCCGTATCCACCGCTGTAGTAGTGTATACGTTGACCTTGTAGGCATTATTTGCACACTGTTTTCTTCAACCCGCCATCGAGCTGTGTGACCTTGTTCACATTTTGTCTAAATATTGATAATATTATCGTCTCTAGAAAAACCATTGAGTTACTTTTTTTCAAGCAGCATTCATATATTTTACGTAATCCGTATCCACCGCTGTAGTAGTGTATACGTTGACTTTGTAGGCATTATTTGCACAGTGTTTTCTTCAACCCGCCATCTAGCTGTGTGTATTATCGTTTCCAGAAAAACCAACTGAGTTTTTGTTGTTGTTGTTGTTTTTTTAAAAATAATGCCAGGCAAAGGCAGGCCGCCACGCAGAGGCCGTGCTAGGGCCGTGCTGCTATGCAATCCTGTGGCCCTAGCAAATTGCCCAGTTTTAAAAAGCCAATGACCCTGAACTCCCAAAATGCTGAAGAGGTAGTTGACTGGCTTACACAGCACACCCCATCCTCTACCGTTTCTAACTTTACCACAACATCCTCCTCATCCTCCACTGCTATGGCCACCCCACGTAACACTTCCTCCACCACCGGTGCCCCTTCTTCACTGGGGTCAGAGGAGTTATTTTCCCATGAGTTTCTTGAACTGAGTAATGCGCAACCATTATTGCCAGAAGAAGATGAAGGAGATGAGGACCTTACACCAGATTTAATTCTGGCAGAGAACACGATAGAGATGGACATAATGAGTGATGAGGAGGAGGTCCCCGCTGCTGCTTCCTTCTGTGATGTGTCAGAAGAAATTGATGCATCTGAGGAGAATGATGATGAGGAGATTGATGTTTTGTGGGTGCCTAGTAGAAGAGAGCAAGAGGAGGGTAGTTCAGATGGAGAGACGGAGAGTCAGAGAGGCAGTAGGAGAATAAGACTTAGAAGAAGCAGGGAGGACAGCCCGCAGGGATCAGTAGGGCAACAACATGTATCGGCACCTGTGTTCAGCCGGCCAACGCACCCGCCATTGCCGCCAATACCGCCAACTCCGCCAACTTCTACTGTTACCGCCAGATCGCACACTTCCAAAAAGTCAGCAGTGTGGGATTTTTTTAATGTGTGTGCCTCTGACAAAAGCATTGTAATTTGCAATGAGTGCAGTCAGAAACTGAGCCTTGGTAAGCCCAACAGCCACATAGGTACAACTTCTATGCGAAGGCACATGAGCGGCAAGCACAAAGCACTTTGGGAGCAACACCTCAAAGGCAACAGGCAAACTAAAAGCCACACTCCTTCTGGTCCAGCATCTTACTGCTCTACCTCTGCTCTCCTTGACCCGTCTGAACCACCCTCCACTCCGCCTTCCACCTTGACCACCTGTTCCCATTCCCAGTCATCTGCCACCAGCCAAGTTTCTGTGAAGGCCATGTTTGAGCGTAAGAAGCCAATGTCTGACTGTCACCCCCTTGCCCGGCGTCTGACAGCTGGCTTGTCTGCACTCTTAGCCCGCCAGCTTTTACCATACCAGCTGGTGGACTCTGAGGCCTTCCGCAAATTTGTAGCAATTGGGACACCGCAGTGGAAGGTACCCAGCCGCAATTTTTTTTCTAAAAAGGGAATACCACACCTGTACCAACATGTGCAGAGCCAAGTTACCGCATCTCTGTCACTTAGTGTTGGGCCAAAGGTCCATATGACTACTGACGCATGGTCCTCCAAGCATGGTCAGGGCAGGTATGTCACCTACACTGCCCACTGGGTGAACTTGGTAATGGCTGGGAAGCAGGGAATGGGTAGCTCAACAACAACAGTGGAGTTGGTGTCACCGCCACGGATTGCACGCGGTTCTGCCACCACCTCTACTCCTCCATCGCTCTCTACCTCGTCTTCTTCTTCTTCTTACTCTGCTGCTGGGTCCTCCTTCTCCTCCTCCACACCTGTGCACCCCCAGCTCCCCCTAGGCTATTCGACGTGCCAGGTACGCCGTTGTCACGCTGTCTTGGGGATGACGTGCCTGGAAAGCAAAAACCATACCGGATCTGTACTCCTGTCATCTCTGCAGTCACAGGCCGATCGGTGGCTGACCCCACACCAACTGCAGATCGGAAAAGTGGTGTGTGACAATGGAAGCAATCTGTTGGCAGCGTTGAGACTAGGCAATTTAACACATGTGCCCTGCATGGCACATGTGTTAAATTTAATAGTCCAACGTTTTGTCTCCAAGTACCCAGGATTCCAGGACGTTCTCACCCAGTCCAGAAAGGTGTCGGCCCATTTCAGACGTTCCTACACAGCCATGCCACGCCTTGCTGACATTCAGCAGCGCTACAACATGCCAGTCAGGCGTTTGATTTCTGACAGCCAGACTCGCTGGAATTCAACGCTCCTTATGTTGGAACGTCTGCTGCAACAACAAAGGGCCGTCAACGAGTACCTTTTTGAACTGGGTGGTAGGACTGGATCTGCACAGCTGGGGATTTTTTTCCCCCGTTACTGGGTGCTTATGCGCGATGCCTGCAGGCTCATGCGACCTTTTGAAGAGGTGACAAATATGGTCAGTCGCACCGAAGGCACCATCAGCGACCTAATACCCTTCGCTTTATTCCTGGAGCGTGCCGTGCGACGAGTGACAGATGAGGCTGTAGACCAGCGTGACGAGGAGCTGGAAGCGCACGATTTCTGGTCGGAATCACCAGAACGAACCCAGGCACATGCTGCAACGCAGGGAGAGGTGCCAGAAGTGGAGTCAGAGGAGGAAGGTGGCTTTGTGGAGGAGGAGGAGGAGGACCAACAGGAGCAGGCTTCCCAGGGGGCTAGTGGTGACCTTTTGGGGACCCCTGGTCTTGTACGTGGCTGGGGGGAGGAGACCGTGGATGATGCAGTCCTTGATAATGAGGAAGCGGAGATGGATAGCTCTGCATCCAACCTTGTGAGAATGGGGTCTTTCATGCTGTCATGCCTGTTGAAGGACCCCCGTATCAAGAGGCTTAAGGAGAAGGACCTGTACTGGGTCGCAACGCTACTAGACCCTCGGTACAAGCATAAAGTGTCAGAAATGTTACCAACATACCACAAGTCCGAAAAGATGCGGCATTTACAAACCAGCCTGCAAAACATGTTGTACAATGCTTTTAAGGGTGATGTCACTTCAGGAACTCATCAACATTCCAGGGGCAGAGGTGCCAGTAATCCTGCCACGAGCACACCTGCAAGGACAAAGCCCTTTGGCCAGTCTGTAACGTCAGACATGCAAATGTTTTTCTGTCCAAGGCAGCGCCACAACCCTTCTGGATCCACCCTCAAAGAACGCCTCGACCGGCAGGTAGCGGACTACCTGGCATTAACTGCAGATATCGACACTCTGAGGAGCGATGAACCCCTGGACTACTGGGTGCGCAGGCTTGATCTGTGGCCAGAGCTGTCACAATTTGCCATGAACCTCTTGTCTTGCCCAGCCTCAAGTGTGCTCTCAGAAAGGACCTTCAGTGCAGCAGGAGGGATTGTAACTGAGAAGAGAACTCGCCTAGGTCACAAAAGTGTCGATTACCTGACCTTTATTAAAATGAATGAGGGGTGGATCTCGGAGGGTTACTGCACGCCGGAAGACTTGTTCTGACTTCTATGCAGCTGTCCTTCTCTTCAAGCCTCATGACTCCACACACAGCTGTCCTTTAGCGTCCTCCTCCTCCCTCCGCCACCGTTACAAACTAGGGTGCAAACCCTACTGGTTTAATTTTTTCTGGCCTCTGTGCTTCAGTGGCTGCGACCAAAAAAATGCCTATTTTCTGCATTTATATGACATAATTTTTCTGGCCTCTGTGCTTCAGTGGCTGCAACCAAAAAATTTATATTTTCAGCATTTATATGGCATAATTTTTCTGTCAACTGTGCTTCAGTGGCTGCGACCAAAAAATGCATATTTTCTGCATTTATATGGCATAATTTTTCTGGCCTCTGTGCTTCAGTGGCTGCAACCAAAAAAATTACTATTTTCAGCATTTATATGGCATAATTTTTCTGGCAACTGTGCTTCAGTGGCTGCGACCAAAAAAATGCATATTTTCTGCATTTATATGGCATAATTTTTCTGGCCTCTGTGCTTCAGTGGCTGCAACCAAAAAAATTTATATTTTCAGCATTTATATGGCATAATTTTTCTGTCAACTGTGCTTCAGTGGCTGCGACCAAAAAAATGCATATTTTCTGCATTTATATGGCATAATTTTTCTGGCCTCTGTGCTTCAGTGGCTGCAACCAAAAAATTTATATTTTCAGCATTTATATGGCATAATTTTTCTGGCAACTGTGCTTCAGTGGCTGCGACCAAAAAAATGACTATTTTCAGCATTTATATGGCATATTTTTTCTGGCCTCTGTGCTTCAGTGGCTGTGGCCAAAAAAACTGGGCAAACAATGCCTACAAGGTCAACGACGTTGACCTTGTAGGCATTGTTTGCCCAGTTTTTTTGGCCACAGCCACTGAAGCACAGAGGCCAGAAAAAATATGCCATATAAATGCTGAAAATAGTCATTTTTTGCCATACGTTGACTCAACGTATATGGCAAAAAATGACTATTTTCAGCATTTATGTGGCATATTTTTTCTGGCAACTGTGCTTCAGTGGCTGCAACCAAAAAAACTGGGCAAACAATGTCTACAAGGTCAACGTATGGCGAAAAATTACTATTTTCAGCATTTATATGGCATATTTTTTCTGGCAACTGTGCTTCAGTGGCTGCGTCCAAAAAAACTGGGCAAACAATGTCTACAAGGTCAACGTATGGCGAAAAATGACTATTTTCAGCATTTATATGGCATATTTTTTATGGCAACTGTGCTTCAGTGGCTGCGTCCAAAAAAACTGGGCAAACAATGCCTACAAGGTCAACGTATGGCAGTTGTTTAAAGAGAACAGTAGATTACTAGCCAGCAAAGCTACCTAAGCTAAAATGTCCCTCAAATCCCTGCAGACTTCTGTCCCTCCAATACAGAGCAGTATCAAGCAGATTACTAGCCAGCAAACTTACTATCATCTGTCCCTGAAATCACTAACAGCTCTCCCCCTACACTATCTCTTCCAAGCACACACAGGCAGATTTTTCAGATACATTTTTGCCCTTGATCCCCCTCTGGCATGCCACTGTCCAGGTCGTTGCACCCTTTAAACAACTTTAAAATCATTTTTCTGGCCAGAAATGTCTTTTCTAGATGTTAAAGTTCGCCTTCCCATTGAAGTCTATGGGGTTCGCGAACCGTTCGCGAACCGCTCGCGTTTTTGCGCAAGTTCGCGAATATGTTCGCGAACTTTTTTTCCGACGTTCGCTACATCCCTATTTGTGATTGATTATAGATTCTATATGGTGTTTAAAGGAGCCATTTAATCCCTCCACCAGCAACTAACACTTCTGAATGTTCTCTTATACGCATGGGTAAGTCATGGAATGATTTCTCTATTATTGGAGACTGCACACCATAAAATAATTATGAAAGAGAAAATGTATTTATTAACATTGGACACCGGTTATGTTAGCAACCATGGCAACCAACCAGATCTTTGCTTTTATTGTAGGTGACTGTTCAGTTCTAATTGCTGATTGGTTGCTATGGACAACATCACCGGTGATGTTTGTCCCCCGTGTCAATAAATACACTTCTGTATGAGTTTTTTTGTTGTATTCATTTATATTTTGCAAAGCAGTATTTTAGTCAATGTATACTGCTCCATACTTGAATACAGGGCCATTTCTTGGGGCCTTCAAAAGCTAAATGTACTGCTATTTGCTGAGGTATGTGAGTATAGGTCTGTGTCGTGTGTAACAAATCCTTTTAAACCTGTGCTGTACTTGAAGATAAAGGCAAAGTGGTCCACTAGTAATGCAAAATGGCTTCTCGTTGTAGAGGCTGTCTGTATATTTAAGACACACACACATATTCTTATCATTACTTGGTTGCTAGGTAAATTGGCTGAAATTCTAAACTGGATGATCTTACTTGCCATTTCATTTCCCCGGTGTAATGTTGATACTTAAGTAATGACCATTAAACATTGTCAGGTCATCTTCATCATTGTCCTCATCATCAAAGGAACTAGGGTTCTTTGCTATTTTCTAGTCATTTGGATACCAGTGAGCCAGGCCTGACACTAGGTGGCTACTTCTGTCTTCAGTGTAAACAGAGTACTTTCATACATAATTTGAAATTGTCCTTTGCCTTTAATATTTAAGCTATAGCCGTGGGTGTGACAGAGAGTTTAAAGATCAACAGGTAGGTACCATTTGGATGCATCTGGGATTTAACCCCCCCCTTTTTTTATAGAAAAAAGTTTATTACAATGTTGCCTTGTTAGCCAGACATCCATACTACAGTCATGTTGGAAAAGGATCCCCTTTTTCATATGCAATATTACCAAGTTACAGATTACCAGTGCATCTGTAAGTCAGAGACAGATATTAAAAAAGGAGTGGCAGGGGGTCTCTTATTTTTCTTTAAACCCCATGTATAAAGAATCGGTCTACAGGACCAATCTCGGCATCTTTAATCTGCCCGTGTGGGGGCTCCTGACGGGTCCTCCCGATCGATATCAGGCCAGAAATGGGCCAGATATCGATTGGTCATGTTTGATTTTTTCTAAGATCCAGGACCGTATCGGCTAGTTGATGTGGTCCTGTGACCAGTCGGAGCCCATTCGTTAGCAGTGTAATCTGATCGTTCGGTCCCATCCGATATTTCCCAGCCGTTAGTGCTCATAGCGGGTTAAGATCCACTTGTTTAGCGACCTTGCCAAACAGCTGATCTAATAGTGTATGACCACCTTAAATTGTATATTCATTTAGTAAAACTATAATAAATGTCCTTCCCCTATGCAAATTCACGATGCTATTGTCTTGTCTGCATCTAAAGGTGGCCATACACGGGCAGATTAAAGCTGCTGATATCAGTCTGATAGACTGATTCGGCAGTTTATCTGCCCATGTGTGGGGGCTCCTGACGTTTCCTCCCAAAAATCAGGCAGTTATCGATTGGTCAAGTTTGATTTTTTTTCTGCAATCCAGGGCCACATTAGCTAGTTTACAGCATTGTAATGTTATCGTTCGGCCCCAGGGCCGATACACCCGATATCGCCCAGCTGTTAGTGAGCATATCGGGTTAAGATCCGCTTGTTTGGTGACTTTGCCAAATGAGCGGATCTAATAGTGTATGGCCACCTTAAAGGAGAAACAAACCCGTACTAGGAAAAAACCCTACCGTCTACCCTCCTACCCTGCATAGACCAACTTCCCTCCTCCCCCACAGTGTAGCTGCCCCACCCCCGGGCAAATGCTCATAATTTTTTACTTACCCCTCCGTGTAGATCTGGCCTCGGGAGTTCACGGACGCGATCTTCTTCTTCCTCGGAATCTGAGCAGAATTTGTCGCATGCGCATTTGGATTAAATTTCCGGTCACGAACGACTGCGCATGCACCGAAAGTCACGGAAATTTCCTGTTTATCTTTGTTTATAACATGTAAACGGCTCAACTCTTATAATGACAAATATGTATATTGTATATATATACCCATTTATGGTACAGTACGGTCAAACATGTTGGCATTTATAAATACATAATATTTATAGGCTGCTAAGAGCAGGCTTTCGGCTCAACAGCTCTCTTTGAATGTCAGAGTGGCAGCAACCTCAACTGTCTATTTCTTTTACTCAGTTAACCCTTTGGTTGTTGTGTCCCAGCTAAACCATGGCCAGGTAGTATCAGCCTAAAAATGCAAACATCTCACAAACGTCTAAAGAACATGAATGCAAATGGCAAAAGCACTCAGAGAAGCACCCAAGGAAGTTTACACCAATTCATTTTTCAAGAATCCTTTTCAAGTGAAATCTTCTTTCTAAGGATCCTAATTCTAATGAGAGTGGCTTGTTAGATTTTATATCCCCTTTAAGATTGTACCAAGTTTACATATACAATAACATTTTTTTAAATAATTACCCTGCTCTAGTTTCCATGACGTAAAATAAGCACTCTAGAAATTTTACTAGAAACTTAACTAAAGACTAATTCATTCTATAGATCAATGCTCATTGCTCTGAGCCCTCTAGAGTTGCAATATGGGCCACAGTTTGGAAACCTGGATTAAGAGGAGGACTAGTCACTTGGAGAACGCAGGGATAAGACTAGCATATTGCCTGATTTATATCAGTACATGTATGGGACCTGTTATCTAGAATGCTCTGAACCTGGGGGTTTCTGGATAACATCTTTCTGTAATGTGGGTCTTCATACCTTAAGTCTACTAACAAACATTAAATAAACCCAATAGACTGGTTTTGCAACAAATAAGGATTAATTATAACTTAGTTGGGATCAAGTACAAGCTACTGTTTTATTATTACAGAGAAAAAGGTAATCTTTAAAAATCTGGATAATTTGGATAAAATGGAGTCTATCTGAGTAAGTGTACTCGTGGGTCACACCTCCTTCGAGCTGGGCCCTTGTTAAGTGGAGGAGGAAGGGAAGAGGTTGTTGTGCAACTGCACCTCTCTGCTGCAATATTGAAGTAAAAAGGACACCGGCGGTTCTTCAACATGATACAAAAGGTTGATTGTTACAGATCTTTTCAGGTAGAACTAGGCAGGCAGATACAGCCAAAGCAGCTTAACCTATGTACCACTGTTGGGACAATTGGCAAGTTTTAAATACACCTGTAGATTAACAGCTAGTGGCCTGGATCCCCTCCAGTGTAAATGTTCAGGGAGTAAACACTAAGCCTGAAAACGTTCAGCACTGTTGCTGCTTCAGTTTAAAGCCAATCATGCCTAAGGGAAATCTACCTTCAGCTATCAATCCGTAGGTGGAACACAAGGCTGCTCTGTCTAGTTATGTCTTACTATCTTATGTTCCTAGGGACATACTTATTATGATTTGTAAAAAACAGCGGGATAATACACTACACATTGCCAGGCTTCGTCGTATAAAAATCAGTGTCAAATTTTTAAACGTTTTTACTTAAAGTTACTTCTGCCGGAAGCAATGTAAAATAATGGTGTAAACCTGCCGTTCACATGGCGTAAAATTACACACACCATATGTTATTTTACACAGCTTTTGACATAGTTTCTTCAGCAAATTTCATTTTATACAGCATAATAAATACATGTAAATAATAGCTAGTCCTATATCTGACTATAGCTCATTTATAGGATCCCTGTTCCCCAACTTTTCTAAAATGGTTGTCACTCTAGGTGACACTTAAAGGACACTTAAAGGAGAACTAAACCCCCCTAGGTACAAAAGAGCCTCTCCAACTGCCCCCCATCAGCCTCCCTTATCTCTCCCTTCCTGCACAGTCTATTACTTTAAAAAGTGCCCCTGTTTGAAAACCTGAGCTAAAAACACAGAGCAGTGCAGAGAGTCAGGCACCATCTTCTGTCCATTTGGATACTTTTCAGGTCTCTTCGGTGACAGACTGCAGTTGAAGCTGATACCTAACTAACTCCAATAGTACATGCAGGGTTGTTCTGGGGGGCCCAGGGCCCGCTGGGCCTGCAGCCTGAGGGCCCCCTAACCACAAACTTACCCCCGACCCCATGGGCATGCGAGTACTTACGTTGTTCTGGTGGTACCGTTGTCAAGAAAGAGAGGGAGTGCAGGAATGGGTCTGGGCTGGACGGGCCCAAAAGCAATGGGGCCCATCTGGTTTTTTCCTGGTTTCCCGCCGGCCCAGTCAGACCCTGAGTACATGCACCTGCAGGGTCCGTGTCAGCAGTGAGACACTAAGGGGGTTATTTACTAAAATCTGAATTTATCTTATTGTCACAAAAAAAAGCTGGACCAAACTCTCATGCCTGGTTTTGCATTATTTATTAATAAATTAACTTGATTTAATTGGATCGGTGAAAAGTCGAGAAAACCTGAATTGTATGATTTTTTTTCAGGCATTTCTCCTGAGAAGCTTGATTTTTTCGAGTTTTTGTGTGAAAACCACCGAAAAGTCGGATTTCTGGGCTAAACATACCACAATAACTTCAATTTGGGATATTAGGTGCCTCTTCCATTGACTCGAGACTTCGACAGGTCTGCGGATGGCGGATTTTCTGATTCGGGCTTTTAGCAGCATCTGGGTTTAATAAATCTTGAAAATTTCTAGTTTTTTTGTCCCAAAAACCTCCATCAGAAAAATTCGAGATTTAGTAAATAACTTCCCCCCCCCGAATGGACAGAAGATGTTGCCTGTGTACTCCGCTGCTCTGATCTGCTTTTTTATCTCAGGTTTTCAAATAGGGGCACCATTCCACGTAATAGACATGTGACACCAGACTCCTCCAGTCAGAAGATGGAGGCCAAAGAAGAAGAGCAGCCCCTTTATAATTTCTATATCAAAGCTAAAAGGAAGAGTTCACTAAGTTTAAGGGCCAATAACTAATCTATCTAATAATAATAAGATATCCCATTAGGTAACTTAGCTACAGGTACTGGGACTTAGCACCTGTGGGATTTTCAGCCATAGGACCCTATGGGTCCATACATGGGTTTTTCTTTACTGGTGTGTTTAATGGTGTAAGATTTGTTTAGCTGAAAGTACAGCAGTATATTTGCCTGAGCAACTGATAAGCTGTGCTGACTGGCTAAATACCAGACGAGGGTGGGGCCCTCTCAATTCCTCCTTGCTCTTCCGCTTCCCCTATTCAGAGTTAAGAGAAAGCTTTCAAAACACAAACAAGAAGTAGAAAAGCACATCTAACTGGGTTTGTAAGACAATCCTTCTAATAGAATGTAGTTTAATACTGTGGGGCACACTGTGGGTGTTTGTATGGGTTTGTTGTTGCTGAAGTCAAACTGGAATAGTTTCAAATGTTGTCAGTTAACAAAGGTAATGGGTGGGAATTTACATCAAAAACCCCCAAAATTGGATGTTACAGTCGGGGGGAAAAGGGCAAAACCATCCATTTAAGTGTTCTGCAATGAGTATCTGACCTTATTCCATACATAAACTGGAGTTTTTGTTTTGCCTTCTTTTTAAATGCATAGGCAGTTAAATTATAATAAACAATAACAATTATTTTTGCAGGTGCCAGGCTGGTATAGGTGTAGTGCAAGTGGAGGATTCTTTATTTACACAAGTTTGCAATGAAAAAAACATTAGGGGTATAAACAATGTGATTTATTTAACATTTGTTCCATTCACGGGTTTGTGTATTATTATTAACATGTATTTATATAGCGCCAACATATTGCGTAGCACTGTGTATTGTGTATGACAAAGACAAGCATGCTCTTTCATGCCAAGGTACACCTGTCACTACTCCAATAGAAAATATGTATTAAATGTATTAAAGTTGGACAGTGGTGTTTTAGCTGCCATAGTTTTGGCAGAAACAAAGTGTAATGTGTGCCATAGTCCTAAAAAGTCCTGATTAAATATTATTGAGCCATATTATAGGTCCAGTGCAACCCCCGAGGTACACTCTCGGGTAAGGGGATTGTTTACCTTTAAATTAACTTTTAATATGATGTAGAAAGTGATATTCTGAGACAATTTGCAATTGGTTTTCGTTTTTTAATTATTCTTGTTTTTTTAGTTATTTAGCTTTTTATGCAGCTGCTTTCCAGTTTGCAGTTTCAGCAGTCTGGTTGCTATTGTCCAAATTCCCCTAGCAACCATGCATTTATTTGAATGAGAGACTGAAATATGAATAGGAGAGGACCTGAATAGAAAGATGAGTAATACAAAGTAGCAATAACAATAAAAATCTAGCCTTACAGAGCATTTGTTTTTTAGATGGGGTCAGTGACCCACATTTGATAGGTGGAAAGAATCAGAACAAGAAAATAAAAAAATAAATAAAAAAAATTAAGCTCCGCTGAAAAGTTGCTTAGATTTGGCCATTCTATAGCATAGTAAAAGTTAACATAAAAGTAAACCACTCCTTTAAGAAGGAAAATACAAACTTTAGGAGAAATACAAACTTTAGGAGAAATACCAGAAGATCAAAGTAAAAATTGTTTACTTTTATTGATGACCCATACAAGTCATGCCCTCAGCTACTTTTGGGGGCTTGAAATAAGTTGTGTATGGCACAACAATAATAGCAATAAAATGAGATTCTGTACTCTTTCTGATTGTCTGCCACTCCCTTGTACTCGAATGAGCCACACTAATGATTAAGCTATGAGGCATTCTGTGCAAACACATAACATTATGGACTTTTGAAACTAACCGATGAGCTCCCCCTTTCATATGTTGGAAAACCGATACAGGTGTGAGACTGCTCTGGATGGATCCTTCCATAATTTGGCTCTTCATACCTTAAGTCTACTAGAAAATCATGTAAACCTTAAATAAACCCAATAGGCTGGTTTTTCTTCCAATAAAGATTAATTATATTTTAGTTTGGATCAAGTACTGTTTTATTATTATTATTATTATTATTATTATTATTGTTATTATAATAAAGGAAATCAATTTTAAACATTTGGATTATTTGGATAAAATGGGATCTATGGGAGATTGCCTTTCTGTTATTCAGAGCTTTCTGTATAACAATTTTCGGCATAATGTGTCTGATACCTGTAATACACGTATGTTCCTTTGTCTGTCTTTAATTATCCTTAAAGGTAATGCAACTTTGTTTTGTGCAGGCAATGGCTTCTGCCGAACAAAGCAAGGATGTTAATAAGAATGTGGATGTCCTGAACATAAAAGAACTTGATCCTTCAGACTTGGAGAGCAGACTTCCATTATTAAATATTGATTTTAAGCAACTTGCTTTTGAGAAGAATGAAGAGCATGCTGCTATACGCCAACAACTTGGGAGCAGTTACAACTTTCAAATGAGAAGTGAGGCCAGGAGACTACAGTCATTCCTCTCTTATATCAAACTCTCGTCTTGGTGCCCAAAGCAAATGGCTGGTGCCGGGTTTTATTGCACAGGAGTGGAGCACAGTGTCCAGTGTTTCTGCTGTGGACTTGTCTTCTGCACTAGCAGCCTTAGAACCCCTCCATTAGAAGATCATGTCAAACACAACCCAGCTTGTGGGTTTATACAAGGTAAAGATGTTGGCAACATCCCTAAGTATGAGATCCGTGTACAGAAGCCTGATGGTAACCAAAGGGATTTGCAGGAATATGCAGCAGAGGAATCTAGGTTAAACTCCTTCAAGAAATGGCCCTTCTATGCCAGGATTAAGCCCTTGGAACTCTCCAGTGCAGGGTTCTTCTTTACTGGTAAGCATGTTTATTTTTTATTTATTAAATGTACTGATAAGTATGGTTCCTATTCAGACTTGCAGTCTCTACTGACTACTTGTTGCTAGGGATTTATTACTCTGACAACTGATCATCAGCATGGACTTCAGAATGGAAGAAAACTAGGTAGGAGGAGGCCTGAAAAGAAAAAGCGAGAGCAATAAAACTGGCCCCACACCTTCAATCTTTTTTATAGTTGCAGTGGTCACTACCAGGGAACATTTTTGGTTGCAGGCTAGAAAAAGGCAGAAAAGAAACACTAAAAACTCAAAAAACACAAAATATATGACGAGGACCAGCTGGAATGTTTCTTAGAATAGGTCCTTTAATTAGCTTAAAGACTTCTTAAATCATGGCAGGCCCACAATAAGGCAGAGCATTATGTTAATTTGCTCAAATACCATATTAACCTGATATGTTATAACTAAAAGTTATATTATATCAATGGTTACAGCAAGCCACAAAGACGTTTAAAGGGGCATTTACAAATCATATCATTTCTTTACCATATTATTTATCTAATATAAAAAAAATACCATATAATTTATCTAATATAAAACCAACGCAAGCTTTCTTAGCCAATATAATGAACTTCATATAATTTTGTCATTCAAATGAATTGTCAAATGTGTCAATATTTAACAGTTTAATGAATAGACAAACATGCTGGATAACCAAACCACTGGCCTGTGTATGGTTGTATTAGGTAACAATATAGCTGTATGTTGAACAAAAGGGACTTTCACAAAATTAAAAAATCACTATAGCTGCCAACTAAACATGCTAGCAATACTGCATGCAAAGCTATTCTGCAGCTCTCCAGCTGTGTAGGAATACTGGCTATCGCTGCACCATGTTCCAGTTATAAGTCAATATCTAAAACCTGGATGTATTTGTTTCTTAGTGATAACAATGTCGGCATCGGACTGGGGGTCCGTGACCCACTGGGGATTCCGATTCAGGCCCCCCTTGCCCCATCCGCAACCCCTGGACCCCCTGCCCCACCGTTGTCTACCATATTTACTTTTCTTGGGGCAGAGTGGGAGGTCATGGAGCAGCGCACACGATTTCAGAAGGGGAGCCGCCAGGTCTAGGTCGGCAGGACCTAGTTCGACTTTGAACAATATTATCTAAACATAAAAACAATGAGAATTTCAAAAAAGTTATATAAAGAAAAATACAGTAAATTCTTTTTATCTGTATCATTTTGCTCAGGAACAAGGGACACAGTGCAGTGCTTCTCCTGCAAGGGCTGTTTGGGGAACTGGGAAGAAAATGATGACCCATGGAAAGAACATACAAAGTGGTTCCCTGAGTAAGTGCATTTGCTGTTTATTTAAAATAATACTGTGCACTTATACATTTTTTGACCCTCTCATCTGTAGCGCCATATTTATTAGTATGTTCATTATCGTTACGTTGAAATCTAGCCCACATGTTTGGCATCACAACCATTACATACACTATTAAAAAGTCATCTGGTGAGTGAAGTGGGCTGCCTCACAAAATGTATCTCCACCCTACATGTTGTAGTTAGTGTAGAGCAGTGGTTGTTGTCAATCTCTTTTGGTTTAAGGTTCGACGTTTGGCTAGGGGACTGGTTCCAACCTTTGGTCAGAGCCCCACCTTAGCTCACAAAAAGAAGTTAAGATGTAGGAAGTTAGAAGTCATACAGTCATATATCTTTACCTGAAATATAATCCTAATTGACCTTCAATCTGTCCTATTAGGTGTATCTTGGGCAGAGCCAGGCCAGCCAGGCGCCCTAGGCAACCTGGGCAGTCACGGCACCAGCTGGATTTGCGTGTGCACATGTGCAAATCAACGAGTGGTGCATGATTGCGTGAATCGATGTGGAGCGTGCATGTGCAAATCAAAGCGACCTGTGAGCCGAATCTCAAAATGACTGGAAAAGAGAACAGGCAGTCGGGGAGAGTGGAGACCGGACATGGGGTAGACAGCAAAGAAGGTACATGCCTGGCGCCCCCCAGCTAGGCACACGCCCCCCACCTAGGCACATGCCTACTCTGGATACCCCAAGTTCCGTCCCTGATCTTGGGGCATATTTATTATGCTCTGTAAAAAATCAGTGGCATAATACACCACACATCACCGGCCTTTGCCGTGTAAAAAACAGGGTAAAAAATTTACACCTTTTATTGTTACAGTGACTTCTGCCGGAAGCAATGCAAAATAATGGCAGCAATGTCTAGCATCCGCATGGTGTACAATCACACACACCTTGATAAATTTGCCATTTATTTTACACAGCTTTTTACACCATTTTCTCAGTGAATTTAATTTTACTCAGCTTAATAAATATGCCTCTTGGAGAGCAAATGGCCAGTCCACCCAGACCACAGGGAAAGACCTAGGGCAGCAGGATTTTAGGGGCAGCGTGCCGCCCAGCAACACCCACATTGGTTCCAAAGCACCAAGGATACACAGGAGATTTGCTAACTTTTAAAATTTCCCACACGCCAATTCCCAGTGCTCTGGATGCAATAAAGGACATGTGTACATGCGCACACGTAAAGGGTGAAGATCAGTGATGGGCCTAAGGGCTCCTGCTATAGAAATCCAGCCTTGACTGCACCCAATATTCACCCTACAATCCTTTAGGCTAAACCACCATTCTGTGCCCTCAAGGGGGGCCAGAGACTTACACTGGTATACAGTATTACAAATCTATGACTTTTACACCTATCATGTACTTAGGGTTGGGATTATGAGTCTGACCTCTAACCTTGGCTGCTTACTTACTGAGTCCTAGGCTCTTTCACCTTGTTTAAACATTGAATTAAAGATGATGCAAAAGTTTCACACAAAATATAATACTGCTGAAAAGGCCATTTTCATTCTGTATCAGTTGACGGAAAAAGTGCAATGGAGTAAGTGCATCCTAAAGTGCAATGGAGTAAGATGAAGGGTAAATAACCCTCTGTTTCTGCAGAAAATAAATTTATTCTCCCATCTGCCTAGCAAATAGGAATGCACCGAATCCAGGATTCTGTTCGGGATTCGGCCATGATTCTGCCTTTTTCATCAGGATTCGGTCAAATTGAATTCAAAATATCACGAGACTTTTCATTACAAAAAAAAGAAAGTCAAAATTTTTTTAAGCATACACTGCACATGTAGTTCTCTTTCCCTGGTCACTATGGCAGCATTCACACCTATGGGTTTATCCCCGCCCTCACTTTGTTATAGGACAGAAGTTAATTAGATTAATTAACTACTCTATATGACCCCCTTCACTGTCTTTTTTCTGTCCTCACTTTTTTCGGGCCTTTTGGGGGCCAAGATTTTCTTTTATGGCTCACGTGGACCCAAGGTTGGGATCCCATACCTGGGAAGTTAGCCTCTCTTCCTGGTAGGGCTTTGCGGGAGTATTTCCTCTCAGAGGAGATCGGCAAGCCACCCCCGTTACTAGGCAGCCCGGGGTATCATGCTCCATATTCTCTGGGAGCTTCTATACCTGCGTCTAAGACCAGGTCACGGGCGGCACTTAGCTAGGCGAGTTCCGGAAGTACGCTATTCACCGATGCGTTCCAGCTTGGTGCGCATGACGTCACTTCCGGGTACGCGTCACTTCCAGTTTTCACATAGCGCGAACACGGAAGTGTTTTTAAAAGTCGCGCAGATAGCTCGTTTCTTTCTCCTCAGAGTCCTAGCAGTTGCGTTTAGATGTTGCAGGTATTTATTTTGCCTGGAAGCTCCTTTTGCTTAGCTTTTCTTTGAGGTAAGACGTTTTTATGTTTTTTACCTTTTATAGATATGGAGATTAATCCTCAAGTGCCTAGTAGCCCAGAAAATGCTGCCACAGATATTAGGAGGTGAGCCATGTTAGGTAAGTGTGCTATTAATGGAAAAAAAGAGTGCATATATTTATTCTTCTCTTACTGGCTTTATTGCAGTGTGCCTGCCCCAAGAAAATCCCTATCAAAAGAGAAGAATAGGATTTGTGTGGCATGTGATAACACAGCCTTAAAACATTCAAAATTGTGTGAGCGATGCACAAGAAGATTGGCTGGTGATGCAGCTGCAGACACTGCTGATGTTATGAGATGGATCAGAGAGGCAATTATAGAAGGAGTTACTCTTGCTACAAAGCGTAATAATGAAGATATAATGCAGGATAATAGTGCCTCAACTTCGCGCAGAGGTCAGATGTCTGCAGGATGGCAGTCACCTACAGAGTCTGCTGAAGATGAACTTGAAGAAGAACAACTTAGTTCAACCTTTGATATGTCTCTAGTAGAGCCTTTAATCAAAGCTGTTAGAGCACAGCTGGAACTCCCGGAAAAGACGGAGCAACAAACATCCTCTTCAAATCCGTTTAAATTTCTAAAAGGAGAAAGGTCGACTTTCCCTTTACATGAGGTAATTAAGGAAATTATCTTAAAAGAGTGGGAAAAGACGGATGCTAAATTTCCTATTCCTCCAAGGGTACAAAAACTATATCCTTTTACAGCAAAAGAGGAGATTATTTGGGAGAAAACTCCTAAGGTAGATGCAGCAGTGTCCAGGCTTTCCAGTAAAACACTTTTACCGGTGGAAGATGTAATGTCCTTCTTAAACCCAATGGATAGGAAGATGGAATCATCTTTAAAGAAAACTTATTTGGCATTAGGAGCTACATGCAGACCAGCTTTAGCACTGACTTCAGTAGCCAGAGCAATGCAGATGTGGCTACAAAATGTGGAACTAGCCTTAAAAGAGGGAGTCAATAGAAGAGACATTATCGAATCTTTAGCCAAATTAAAATTGGGTACAGATTTTGTCACGGAGGCCTCAGTAGACATGGTTAGGTCATCATCTAGAGCTATGGCCCTGTCAATTGCAGCAAGAAGAGCGCTGTGGTTAAGGGCATGGAATGCTGATAAGGCTTCTAAAATGAATTTGTGCAACTTACCATTTGAAGGGCAGATGCTCTTTGGAACCAAATTGGAGGATATAATTAAGAAGGTGACAGGGGGAAAAGGTGTTTTTCTGCCTCAAGAAAGGAAAGGATTCAAGCCGGATTTCCGAACAGACAGATCATCCTTTCGGAACAAAGGTAATTTTCCAGAACAAAGAAATTTCAGGTTTGCAAGACAACCAACTCAGTGGAGAGGAGGTCAATCTTGACTATTTAAAAATCAAAGAGGAAGAGGAACAGAGGTTAAATCAACAAAAAGATTCTGAATATTGACAGTCCATGCTTCAGGGATACCCAGGAGGCTAACATATTTTGTAGAAGTGTGGACAAAGTCGATAAGCGATCGGTGGGTATTGCAAACGCTAAGTCAAGGCTATTACTTGGAATTCAAGGAAGTGCCGAAGTACAATCACTTTGTGTTATCAAAGATTCCCAATGCAACAGACCAGAGAGAAGTGATGATAAGTTACGTTCAACAGTTGTTAAAGGATGGAGCCATTTTGCCTGTTCCCAGAGAGTTTTAGGGACAAGGGATTTACTCAGTCCTATTTATGTTGATGAAAAAAACAGGGGATTTTCGTCCAATACTGGATCTAAGGTCAATCAATGTGTTTCTGCAAATAAGAAGGTTCAGGATGGAATCCATTTATTCAATAATAAAGGAAATCCAGATAGGAGACTGGCTTCTATCTTTAGATTTAAAAGATGCCTATTTTCATATCCCAGTGGCTGTCTCGCACCAAAAGTTCCTAAGATTCGCTTTAAGTCAGGATCTACATTACCAGTTTACTTGTCTTCCATTCGGCCTGGTAACTTCACCACGAGTGTTCTCAAAAGTCCTACAGACACTTATCGCAGAGATCAGAAGACAAGGAATTCAAATATTTCATTATTTGGACGACATTTTGATGAAGTCACAGGACCCACAAGTATTAACAATACAAAGGGATGTAGTCATCAGGATCCTTCAAGATCATGGCTGGGTTTTAAATCTGGAGAAGAGTCAGCTGGTTCCTTCCCAAGATCTGATATATTTGGGAGCCAGGTTTCTAACAGTACAGGGTTTAGTGACTCTACCAGACAAAAAGAAGGAGAAGATAAAGGCAGCAGTCAGAGATCTGATGCGGAGGCCTTGGAGCTCAGCTCGGGAAGTGAGCAGTGTATTAGGTCTCCAGACTTCGACATTCCCTATGTTAAAATGGGCACGGTGGCAGATCAGGCCACTACAGAGCATGTTTTTGAATCAATGGAATTCAATTGTGCAGGACTGGAATCAAAGAATTGTTATGCAAGTAGAAACCAAAGACAAATTAAGATGGTGGATGTTGGAAAGCAATCTGTCCAAGGGACTTTCTTTAGAGGCAGTCAAATGGAAGGTGATAACAACGGACTCCAGCCCGTACGGATGGGGTGCACATGTGGAAGGTTATTGTCTACAAGGTCTGTGGAAAACGAAGGAGCAAGTACTGCCAGCCAATGTGTTGGAGCTCAGGGCAGTTTGGAAGGCGATTCAGCAATGTGGTCGCAAGTTGAAAGGAGCAGCATTGTTAGTCAAGACAGACAACATGGCAGCAGTTTCTTCTATAAGAAAACAAGGAGGGACTCACAGCCAGAGTCTCATAAAGGAGTTGTATCCGATCATGACTTGGGCGGAGTCGAATTTACAAGACATATCAGCCATTCATCTCCCAGGAAAACAAAATGTGCTAGCAGACTTTCTAAGTCGTGCAAGGATAAGCAAACACGAATGGGAGTTGAATCCCAAAGTGTTTATTCAGATTGTACAGAAATGGGGTCTGCCGGATGTGGATTTGATGGCCACGACGAACAATCGGAAAGTCGACACATTCTTTTCCCGATTCCCCTGCAATCAGACAGCAGCAGTGGATGCTCTCCAGCAAGATTGGAGTGTAGGTCTCCTATATATCTTTCCTCCAACACCTCTAATCCCTCACACACTGAGGAAGATCAGGGCAGAGAAAGCGGACATAATTGCAATAATTCCAGATTGGCCAAGGAGAAGTTGGTACCCAATGCTCAAATCCTTGGTAATAAAGAGCCCCTGGAGACTGCCTCAAAGAGAAGATATCTTGAGTCAGGGTCCTGTCAGGCATCCCAATCCTCATGTCTTATGCCTCACAGCTTGGAGGTTGAAAGGGAAAGGTTAAGTAAGGAGGGCCTTTCTAATCAGGTAATCAATACGATGCTGTCTGCTAGAAAGATTTCTACAAACAGAACGTATGATAGAATCTGGAGCATCTTTTCAGACTGGTGTAAAGAAAGGAAAATAATTCAAGAACAAGTAAATATTATGCAAATTCTTGACTTTTTACAAGCAGGTTTTGATAAGGGTCTAAGTCTGAGAACCCTAAAGTTACAAGTGTCTGCTATTTCAGCTCTCATAGGAGATCAGTGCGCAAAAGATAAAAACATTTCAAAATTTATGGCTGGAGTTTTACATCTCAGACCTCCAGTAAGAGCACTGTCAGCAACCTGGAATCTGCCGTTGGTATTACAGGCTCTTACAGAAGAACCTTTTGAACCTCTTAAGGAAATATCGCAGATGTTTCTCACAATTAAAACTGTGTTCCTTACTAGGGATGTAGCGAACGTCGGGAAAAAAAGTTCGCGAACATATTCGCGAACTTGCGTCAAAAATGCGAACGGTTCGCGAACGTCGCGAACCCCATAGACTTCAATGGGAAGGCGAATTTTAAAAGCTAAAAAAGACATTTCTGGCCAGAAAAATGATTTTAAAGTTGTTTAAAGGGTGCAACGACCTGGACAGTGGCATGCCAGAGGGGGATCAAAGGCAAAAATGTATCTGAAAAATACATTGTTGACACAACGCTGCGTTTTGTGCTGTAAAGGGCAGAAATCACACTACGTCACTCAGGTGATGTTTCTGGACACGGAATGTGAAAAAGCTCACACAGCTAGGTGGCACTTGGTTAAAGACTGGGCAAACAATGCCTGCAAGGGCAACGTATACGGGGTACGGAATATATTATTGCTGCTGTAAAAACATCACTCAGGTGATGTTTACGGACAAGGAATTATTATTGTTATTTAGACAGAATGTGAAAAAGCTCACACAGCTAGGTGGCACTTGCATACCTCCCAACTGTCCCTCTTTTGACCACTCAACCCCCTGTCCCTCTTTTGTACTGGAAAGTCCCTCTTTTCTCTGAACTGAACAGCCAGAAAAAAAACAGTTTCTAACTTAATTAGCTTTTGGCAGAGAGCTCAGAACAGCTAACAGGTGCAAATAAGATACTTTGTAACAATTTTGACTCTGGTTGGTGCTGGTAGTGGTGAACTACTAGGAGGAGCAGCACACCAGTCCCACTCCCCAACACAGCTAGACTAATAGCACTGGGCTCTTACAGTAGCAAAGTAAAAAAAACAAAAAAGAAAATAAAAGCAGTCCTTACAAGGACTATTGGGTTACAGACAGCAGTCAGCAGATGAGAGATCAGCAGCAGTGCCCACAGCAGCTACATACAGAGCACTGCAGTAGAAGGTAGATTACTAGCCAGCAAAGCTACCTAACCTAAAATGTCCCTCAAATCCCTGCAGAGTTCTGTCCCTACAATACAGAGCAGTATCAAGTAGATTACTAGCCAGCAAAGTTACTATCAACTGTCCCTCAAATCACTAAACAGCTCTCTCCCTACACTAGCTCTTCCAAGCACACACAGGCAGAATGAAAAAACGCTGCAGGGCTTCAGTTTATATATGGAAGGGGAGTGGTCCAGGGGGTGTGGGGGTGGTCCAGGAGGGAGAGCTTCCTGATTGGCTGCCATGTATCTGCTGCTCTGGGGTGAGAGGGCAAAAATAAGCGCCAGCTAAGGCGAACCCAAAATGGCGAACGTCGCGCGACGTTCGCGAACATTCGGCGAGCGCGAACAGTCGATGTTCGCGCGAACAAGTTCGCCGGCGAACAGTCCGCGACATCCCTATTCCTTACAGCAATAACTTCCTCAAGGAGAGTCAGTGACTTGCAGGCTTTGTCGTCGGTTTCACCTTTTACTGTAATTCAACCTCATCAGGTAATATTAAGGCCAGTGCCTGGGTATTTACCTAAGGTTGTATCAACTTTTCATGTCAATCATGAATCAATTTTACCAGCTTTCTGCCCAGATCCTGTATCAGAACAGGAAAAGAAGTGGCATATGTTGGATCTAGTTCGCTGTATTTCCATTTATTTGGAAAAAACAAAGGAATGGAGAAAGTCAGACAGACTTTTTGTGGTCCCCGATGGTGCCAGGAAGGGACAAGCAGCTTCAGTGAATACTTTGAGCAGATGGATTGTGAAATGTATTCATTTGGCTTACAAGGCAAAAGGGTTACAATCCCCTAAAGGGGTTAAAGCACACTCCATAAGATCTTTGAGTACTTCTTGGGCTTTCCAGGCGAATGTTGAGCTGGAAGAGATTTGCAAGTCTGCATCTTGGTCTTCAACAAACACATTTCTAAATCACTATCATGTAAATTTATTTACTTCAGAAAAGACTTCCTTTGGTAGGAAGGTACTGGAAACGGTCCAGTTGGCCGATTAATAAAATTTTCAGTTATGCATATAAGTGGTGTAAGTGTTTATATTATGAACCCACCCTGTTCGGACTGCTAAGGTACTGACCCATAGGTGTGAATGCTGCCATAGTGACCAGGGAAAACGGAAAATGTTATCATACTTACCGTAATTTTCGTTTCCTGGTTACTATGGGCAGCATTCACACCAAACCCTCCCACTATAATCTCAGACAGTGAGCTGAGGGGAGAAGGGGGTCATATAGAGTAGTTAATTAATCTAATTAACTTCTGTCCTATAACAAAGTGAGGGCGGGGATAAACCCATAGGTGTGAATGCTGCCCATAGTAACCAGGAAACGAAAATTACGGTAAGTATGATAAAATTTTCCATTTTTCCCTCATTTCCCTAATTTACATATTCAAATTAGGGTTCGGATTCGGTTTGGAAATTGGCCAAATCTTTCACAAAGGATTCGGGATTTGACCAAATCCTAAAAATAGTGGATTCTGTGCATCCCTACTGGCAAAAAAGTCTCACAAATTGGGGTTTATAGAACTACTAATGCGGCGAAAGCCCCACTTTGTGCAGCAGCAATTTAACCAGTATCCAATCCACATCTTCATCATTTTTTTTTGCCTGACATTGGCACGTTCAAGCTGACATACATAAAAATAAAGAGACTCCGTAGCTTGGATGTGGAATACCATTTGACATCACAGCCTTTTTGGGTTGTAAAGCAAATAGCACTGGAGAGAAATTTGACTTAATATGGGGAAACTGGCCCTCTTCCTAGTAGATAAGTAGACGTGAAACGGCTCTTTACCCGTTAAAACCCCCACTGTGAGAGGTTACAAACCACGGACTCCCATTTTAGTTGATTGATGATGTTTTATTTTGCTGTATCTGTTTCACACGTTATGTGTACATTGATATAAATATGACATGCAAATGACAACAGGCTAAATTAGTTTCGCAAATTGAATGTACTTTGCAAAATGTTTAATACCATAAATACACTGTCGGTATGTACAACTGTATGTCATGTTCAATCTTGCAATAAAGGTTATGATGTTAAAAAAAATAGCACTGGAGAAATGAGGCCTTGTTAGCTTCTTAGATAAATGTGTGAATATCATGCTGATTTTTCCATTAAACTACATTCTCTTTAGTAATGGTTAATTTTATTTGCTTTTACAGGTGCCTGTTTCTTAGGAGCAACAAATCACTAGATGATATTAAACAGTACATTGGCAGTTACGTTGGATTTTCTGGAATTACGGTAAAGTGCTCCTGTCAGTATTTATGAAAATATAACACAAGCTCTATTATTCTCATTGTATGTGTAGAAATGCTGCCCTACTTTTTATGAATTTATAGGGACAGTATATCATGTCAACGTTCTCTTGGAATGAACAGGTAACTGTCCATTGATCAAGGAAATCACCCCATAATTCCATAAAAGACTTCTTTTAAATTTACATGAGATAGACGATTATATGTTGTACCATTAAAATTAATACTTAAGCAACAGATTTATATCATATTATATGGCTTATTAAAGAATCTTACCAAACTGGAATATCAGTAAATATTGCCATTTACATCTTTTTCTTTGAGCCACCATTTTGTGATCTGTGTTTCCCTCAGAGATCACCTGACCAGAAATACTGCAGCTCTAACTGTAACAGGAAGAAGTGTATTAATTGGCTCATGTGACCTAACATGTACAGTATGTGTGCCATTGGTTCGTTTGTGTGCACCGTGAATTGTAGGATCCCAGGGGCCGGCCCTTAATACTTAAAATGGCAAGTTTCTATTTAGTATGTAAATAATGTCACATGGTACTAAAAAGTATATTTTTATAAAAATGGTTTAGTTAGATGAAGCAGGGTTTTACATACGAGCTGTTTATGCAATATCTTTTTATAGAGACCTACATTGTTTGTGGGGTATAATTTTCCTTCAATATGCTACCTGTGGTCAATAATGGATTATGTGTATAACCCGTTATCCAGAATGCTTTGAATTACAAAAAGGCTATCTCCCATAGACTCCATTATATTCAGATAATCCAAATGTTTAAAAATGATATATGACTAAGATATAATGAATCCTTATTGGAGGCAAAACCAGCCTATTGGGTTTATATAATGTTTACATGATTTTCTAGAGGACAAAGTATGAAGATCTCTAAATTATGGAAAGATCCATTATCTGGAATACCCCAGGTCCTGAGCATTCTGGATAATAGGTCCCAGATACCTGTACCAGAAAATGATCCTTTATATCAAGTAAACATTAAATATATATCTGTTTGTAAAGAGAAAACTGTATGTATTACAGGGAAGACATTTTGCTACTGTTATGGGGGGCAGGATATTTCCTTCCATTACAAGTAAGTTGAATTTTGCTCACTTTATAAAGGCAGGTACATATAATGCTATACAACAAAATAGTAATATCTATTGGTTCATCCCCTGCCCTCAGATATGGTTGTGTGGCTGTATCTGATACAACAAAGCTTAAAGTTATATTTACCTTTGAACTGCAAAGTATTTACTGTGTACAGCCATATAATTTAATTGTATATAGTTTGTATTGACTCAGAGTATATATCTGTAAGTGGTAAATATAACTGCCCATAGCTTGGGCTACTGCCTAAGCACCATTGCATTTCCTTATAGATTTTTTGCTGTTAAAGCCAACAAATAATTGATGTGTCTAACTCTTAGTAGTCCCAGATATTAACAGTTTTAGACTACTAATATGAGACTTTTAACTCAGCAGGTCAGAGTGTCTATGCTCTTTCTAATTCCTGCATCGTCAGTTAACCCTAGGTTTGCTAAATCACGGACTTTCAGAGCCTGGTTTTAGTGTATAACCATCTAAAACTTCTAATATGTCAAAAAACACTAAAGAGAGAAAATTTTTGTAAGAAGCAAAAGTTCTCAGGAGAGCACTCTGAAGATGTTTACACAAACTATTTTTTTCTGTTTTTTTGTTCCTATTAAATGTATCTATTTTGCCATGTAGGCAAAAACATATTTCAAGATGAAAATGTTCGACTGGATTCCTTTAAAAAATGGCCTGAAAATGCCCATGCCAGACCCGCATCTCTTGCTGGAGCTGGATTTTACTTCACAGGTTGGTACCCAGTACTATCATCACTTTTTGATATGAATAAAACGACCTACTTTGAATGTATGGACATGTCCACGGATATCAATACAGCTGCACTGAATGCTTGAGTCACTACTTTGGTGACAGTTACTAGGGTTCTAAATACTCTGTGAAGGGGTGGTTTACCTTTTTTACCTTTAATTTAATTTTTAGCATCTTAGAGAATGGACAGTTCTAAGCAACTTTTCAATTGGTCTTCATTATTTATTTTCTATTGTTTTTTAATGATTTGCCTTCTTCTTTCCAGCTTTCAAATGGGGGGGTCATTGACCCCATGTAGAAAACAAAAGCTCTGTAAAGATGCACATTTATAGTTATTGCTACTTTTAATTTCTCATCTTTCTATTCAGGCCTCTCCTATTCATGTCCCAGTCTCTCATTCAAATCAATGCATGGTTGCTAGGGTAATTTGGACCCGAGCAACAAGATTGCTGAGATTGCAAACTGGAGAGCTGCTGAATAAATAGCTAAATATCTCAAAAACCACAAATAATAAAAAATTGTCTCAGAATATCATTCTCTACATCATACTAAAAGTTAACTCAAAGGTAAACAACCCCTTTAACTGGGTAGCTCAAAGTATCTTGGCTAATAAAGAACCTCCACTAAGGATTCTCCTCTACTAGTTCCTTGACCCTTGGGGTCCACTGCCCTGAACCTACTGGGACTTCACTATACAAGTGTCTGGATATACTTCCATCCTCCTCAATAAGGGAAATTTAAGAGACTGAACTAAAACATGTCTTTTTTAATATCGACAAGAGCAGGGTAACCTTATCCTGCCTGTATCACCCATATCACTTGATCTGATATGACACCACATGGTCAGTTAAATTATATTTGATGGCAATTTTATTGTGAAGAAAGATAACGTATATACAGTACATAGGTGGACCATTATTTTTTCCCAGAAAAGGTGATAAACCTACACACACAGTGGGACTAATGTAACCTCTCCCACCAGAACTCTATCTACAGGTAAGTTCCTGTCACTGGTGAAACCTCAGTTTTAAGTACCCTGATTTTAAGTTTCCCCGCATTTTACATTTTTTTTTGTGGTCCATTTCCCTTATTTTAAGTAATGTTTTCCCAGATTTTACATCAACATTTTGTCCTGTTGTACCAAAAAACAGCTTTTTCCCCTTCTATGAATGTTATTATTTGTGAAATAAAGAGGTTTAAAATACTACCCAGATGTATATTTTGCCTTGGTTCTGCCTGTAATTGTTCAATTCCAATCAGTCTGGCCCCAGTAAGTAACTAGAGGGGGTGGGCCCTGGCGCGGGATGCGCAGCCGGGCCCCCCCCTCCATACACTATTTTCAGCCGGAATCTAGTGGCGCGCGAGCTGCCGGGGGGCCCTGATGGGGTGCGGGCCCTGGCCCAATTGCACCCCCTGCTGCCCTGGTAGTTACGCCACTGGCCCCTTATACAGTCCTGCACCAATCACTTATTGCTTTAGGTTGTGTCTGTGAGAGGCCTTGCACTTGCCCCCCATAGTGTAACATTAATGGTGCAATGTTTAACCCTTGTTATTAACACAGTAAATAATGTATCTCAAAGTTAAATTTGAGTTAAATTTTTCCTGGATTTTACATATTTTTTTCCTGGTTCCCTGAAAAACGTAAAATGGGGGTTCTACTGTACCATACAGCATATACTTCAACTGTTGGTGAGCCTGGAGGAAGTAGAATATGACAGGTTATGGGGGCTGCTGTATGATTACATCCCCACACCTTGCAGTCCATCACAAGCATGTGGACAAGAGGGCTGTACAGATTGGGGCTATGTATACTGGCAAATTATGCAATAATTAAAAATAATTTGCGTTGTTGTGTATTTCTACATTCCAGTGCAATGCTCTTAAGTATTATTTTTTAACACAGGAATAACTGATACAGTGAAGTGTTTTACATGTGGTGTCTGTATTAACTCCTTTGAGCCAGGAGATGATCCTTATTCAGAACACAAGAAATTCCATCCAGCGTAAGTATCTTTATCAGTTATTCCACTGGTTTATTCATCCTTCACTTGACTTGTGGATCCTCAATGCCCAGGCCCTTTTCTTCTTCCACAGTAACCAACCAATAATCTGGGTGGAAAGGCCGCAGCTTCTTTTATTACACATAAAGGGGCACACTTACTAAGAGTCGAATTTCGAAGTGAAAAAACTTCGAAATTCGACCATCGAATTGCAGTAGTACGATATTCGAAGTCGAAGTTTTTTTTGATCGAATATGGCCATATGTGATCGAAGTAAAATAGTTTGATCGATCGATTAATCCTTCGATTCGATGTTGGCTATAGGTTCTAAGAGGTCCCCATAGGCTAACATAGCAATTCGGCAGGTTTAAGGTGGCGAAGTGTCAAAGTTTTTTAAAGAGACAGTACTTTGATTTTCGAATGGTCGAATATTCTACGTTTTTCCAATTCGAATCAAAGTCGAAGTCGAATTTGGCCTAATCGATGGTTGAAGTACCCAAAAATTACTCGAAGTTTTTGAATTTGAAAATTCACTTCGAATTCACTTCGACCCTTAGTAAATGTGCCCCTAACAGTAAATAACAATCCCTTAAAACATACAAATTATCAACCACCCGTAATGATATTCTTAACCAATACATAAACATGTAACGCTAATCTGGGCTATCCACACCACAGATAAGTCACTTTCCAGCTAGTGAGCAGAACATGGTTACATTTGGACTCACACTTCAGGATCAGGGCCTTCGCTAAGTGGAAGCATTCTCTCTAAGGTGTTGTGCAAATACAACACTCAGGCTACTGTGCATACAAAACATACAGAATGATTGGGCGCCAGGAGGTTCTTATGATGCAAACAAGAAACTGTTTATTAGTCTGAATGACAATATCCCCAGGTTTACTCACGATTACAAATGAGGTGTTAGCACATGACACACAGTCACATCAGGTAATAGGCATTCAGCTGAGGAAGGACTCCATTTGGCAATTGCAGTATTCAGTTCACCATTCCCATCCAGTGCACTGTTCAGGAAGCTGACAGCTAACCTAACACCCTCTTCACTGAGGTCCCTGCACTGGAGGCAACACACAGAGCCTCTGGGAAGCTTCTCCTTGCTGCAAATCCTTGTTGGAGCTTCAGCTGCTCTTTCTCTCTTACCTATCTACCTTTCTCTCCTAGAGAGACTATGACAAGTCTGCCCTAGTGTAACTATTCCTCATTCATGGGATTTCCTGGTCCCTGACTTCTTCTCTCAAGAGCACATGGCCTTCCTGGGCCTAGCTGTACTCAGTCCCCCTGGGCACTCCCAGCTGGATCACCACCCAGAGGCCAAAGAGGAAGAGGCCACTCCTTTCACACACTATATATATATTTTTTTTAACAGTGTTTATTTTGTTTTCAAGTTAGGGGGGGGTACAGAAGAGAAAAGGGGGGGGAGGGAGAAAAAAGGGGGTATCAGGTACATTCCACAAAATACAGTATAATAGCAGAGATATTAGACCTCATCTCAGTACACAATGCATAGCATATACAAGAAGCACAGAGTAATAAATGCATAGAGACATTGTGAAATCAGGTGCACCTAAATTTGTCACCTGACACGAGCCTGTGTACCACTATAGAAAGCCCTATTATCTAGGAGTTGGCCTCCGTCCACTCCTCCCAGGTTTTCTCAAATTTGGCGGGGCACCCTCTAGCTAGAAATGTCATCTGAATCAGCAGAAGATTTCTATTAATAAGGTCCAACCAAAACTGTAAGGAGGGTACTTTTGGGTCCATCCATTTCATAAGGAGCGCTTTCCTAGCATAATACAGTAGGCTACGCCAGAGGTCTCTCTTTGCTCTAAAGGGGGTCACCTCGTCGATAACTCCAAGAACACAGACTTGTGGTGACATTATTTTGGGGAAGGTCGTTTTTTCTTGTATATGGGTCATCACTCTGTTCCAATATCTATTCATCTTAGGGCATTCCTATATCATATGGAGATATCCCACCTCCCTCTGTTGGCATTTGGGACAGCACGCTTTGTTTGTATCACCCATACAACTCAGCCTTAATGGTGTAATGTGGAGCTGATGTATTATTTTAAATTGAATTAACCTGTCCCTAGTTGCAATGAGATATTGATATGCCGTAGAGGTGGATTCGTCCCACTCCTCCTGTATAAGATCGTGAATTCCGGTCTGCCACATTGTGTATGCCCTGGCAAACGGTGAAGGAAATGTAGAGAGCAGATTACTATACAATTTGGTTAACAATTTTTTCTGAGATGGAGACTTCAATATTTCTAACACAGGAGGTAAAGCCAACTCCATTCTGCTAGGTGTAAATTGTGCCACAAAGGCGTGTCGAAATTGCAAATAGCCCATGTGACTAATCTGCGCCCCTGGGTGTGCCTGGATCATTTGATCCCTAGTGAGGAGTTGTCCATCCGGCGCTGCATCCCCCAGCGTCATTATTCCAGCCCTTGGCCATCTCATGTAAGTTAGGAGTGTCTCAAAGTGGGGCAAGTGTGAGATGCCCCACAGTGGGAGATCCTTTGTAAGCAGTGGGTTGGAAAGGCGATGAGTTCGCATGGCCATTGTCCATGCCTTATGGGGGGTAGTAAGGACTGGATGTTTTACTGGTAAGTCTGATAATTTCCGATACAGTATATATTTTAAGGAATCGACCGAGCCAGCCAAAGTAGTTTGCAATTTAAGATTGGGGTTGCGTGGGTCTGGTACAAGCCACCAGGCTATATAAAACAGCTGCGAGGCCAGGAAATAACAGAATAGGTCTGGGAATCCCAGTCCCCCTTCACTGAGCGGGGCTTTTAATTTAAGTTTAGAGAATCTGGGGGATTTCTTTTCCCATATAAACGAGGACTGGATTTGCTCTATGCGCTGGAAAACAGTTTTGGGTATATATACAGGGGAATTATGTAGGATGTACAGATATTTAGGTAGGAAGACCATTTTTAGCAAGTTGATTCTACCCCATAAGGTAAGAGGTACACACACTATATTGCAGTGTGGCAGGAAGTTGTCATTACACCTCTTGGCCAATAACACTGAGCTTAAACTCAAATGGATACATAGGCTTTTGTCTAGTAACTAGGGAAAAGGGTAGGGCCTTAAAGCCATAGGGACATGAAATACCTATGGGTCCCTACAAACACATACATAAACCATTGCTGGCTGCATATAACACATAAAATGTAACATGCTGCCTTTATTTCAAACCTGAGACTAGTTCCCAACACACCCACAAGCTGTGGCACTGAACCAGGCTTGGCCCCCCACGGCCTACTCTGTCTTGAACTACCTCCTTCTTTTCCCCTTTTTGGCTGCCCATAGTGCGACCCACCACGCCCCCATCTAGCTGCGACTATATAACCATCACTGTCATAATTTTCTCCTCGACTCCGTAACCCCAGGGCTGGAGGGAGCTGTCTCCAACTTCAGGTACAAAATTGTCTGCCCCTTTTTCTTTATCCCCCCTTCTTATACCATCTGTCACCCCTCCTACCATCCCAGCTCAAACTACAAACCCCATAATCCAACTCTCCATAGGCCCTATTCTTCCCACAGTCATGTCCCTTCATTGTCATTAACCCTTTTGGCTTTGTTTCAGGGCCCTTTTCCTCTCACCCTATATCCCTCAGACTCTGAGATGGGATTAGGTTTGCCTGTTAGCAGGTCATTTATTGGGTTAGACTATGTTATATTGTTATTTTAGTCCAATCATTGATATCCAAGGCTGTATAATATTCTCATGAAACTGAATATTTTAGGAAGATGAGGCTAATTTTAGTGATGTGCTGTATATAACAAGCAAAATCAAGCCAAAACCAAAGCTAATAAAGTAAGCTGCCTGCATAAGAATATTTGCTAAAGAATAAAGAATGTTTCCTATGCGCTGGATAAGTTATAGCTGTTCTGTATATACAGTAAGAAATCCATAGAGAGACATACTTTTAGATCACCGAATAAGTACAAGAAACTTGCCTCTCGTCTCATGTAGATGTCTTTGATAAAACTCAAAATGTATTTGATCATTTTAAAAACACAAATGCAGTACATACAAAGAATGGAGGACGGGCATTGGAGTGCACGGCTCAACGCGTTTCTTGACTGTGCTAGTCATTTCATCAGAACTTCATCATTGGCTTCTGATGAAGTGTCTAGCACAGTCATGAAATGCGTTGAGCTGTGCACTCTCCTGTCCGTTCTCCATTCCTTGTATGTACTGCATTCATGTTTTTAAAATGATCAAATAAATTTTGAGTTTTATCAAAGACATCTGCAATGAGAGGCAAGTCTCTTGTACTTATCCGGTGATATAAAAGTGCGTCTCTCTATGGATTTCTTACACTTGTCCACATGCCAAGAGTGGAATTGATTGACTGGATGGCAGGTGATGGTCGTCTCCCCTTCCTATGCAAGGCGTCTTTCTCCACTGTATGTACAGTACACGTATCTCTGCTTGTCGTTGCAGGTGCACCTTTCTGCATAAACCAACAAATGCCAAAGATAAACAGCTTCACAATCTCACGACCCAGGTTAGAATTAGAACTTTCCCTAGTAGGCAAAAGGTGTTGTATCGTGTGAGCCAATGAGAAATTGCAGAAAATGTGAGGTTAAGTAATACCTTTTATTGGCTGAGTAAGTAAATACTGCAAGCTTTTGAGATGATAGTATTACACCTCTTCTTCCGGATTAAAGGTCTTACATTGTATGAAACTGGACTGGAAGACATTTAAACCAATCAAGACAGAGTAGGGTGGGGGTTTACAAGGGTTACAAAAGTTGGGAATAGACAATGAAAAAGTGAAAATACAAGATAAAGGCCACTAGGTAGGATTATAAATGGGTCTAGATATTGATAAGCCAATGTCTTCCAGTCCAGTTTCATACAATGTAGCATCTTTAAGGGTGGTGGCACAAAGGGAGATTTAGTTGCCTGCGATAAATTTTCGCTACTGTGGGCAACTAATCTCCCCGAAATGCCTTCCCATCGGCAAGAATGGGAATCCCTGATGGGATAAGCATCGCTTCGGTATTCCGAAGTCTCCCTCAGTATCCTCACAATGAAACTTTAGTTGACTTTGGAAAACTGAAGCGACCCATATGCCACCCTGTTTAGGATTCACATTCTTGGAGGTGGGAAGGCATTTCGGGGAGATTAGTCGCCCGCAGTAAAGAATATTTATCACCGGCAACTAAATCTCCCCGTGTGCCACCACCTTAAGGCTGAAGAAGAGACGTGATACTATCATCTGGAAAGCTTGCAGTTTTTACTTACTCAGCCAATAAAAGGTATCCCCTTACCTCACATTTTTTCCTAATAGGCAAACAATTCTATAGCCTCCATCAAAGTGTAAACCTGTGAGGGACCACTAAAGGCTGAATTTTGCTAAATTGTTGAAGTCAGACACAACGCAGAAATGACAGTTAGATAATGCTTTTAATGTCAATACCATTTACAAATAACTTGTTGCTTAGAAATGGCATTCCTTTATTTAGTCAATTTTATTTTTGAGCTTACACCCTCCTCAAGAGCCAGAGAGTGCAATGAAAATAGCTTTTCTGCATTCTGTTTTACAGGATTTGTTGAAGAGACAGGAATGTCATCAAATTCAAGGTAAGTTTAGGTTTAAGCATAGAGGACAGGTAAGTGACTATAATCCCCTGGTAGTACAGTGTATGATGCTAAGGTTTGTACTTTGACCACTGTAAGAAACACTTTTAAGAAGTTACTGTATGCTTTATTATTTACACTAAATATAACCGCATGGACTTTTCATGGTGGAAATAATGATTAAAGTAAAGCCCTGATAAAAACTGACCCTAGCCTTTGATGAGTTAATATCAGAGGGAACTTAAAGGGGTTGTTCACCTTTAATTTCATTTTTAGTATGTTATAGAGTGGCTAATTCTAAGCAACTTTTCAGTCTATCTTCATTATTTATTTTTTAACGTTTTTGAATTATTTTCCTTCTTCTTTCTGGCTCTTTCCAGCTTTCAAATGGGGGTCACTGATCTCATCTTTCTATTCAGACCCTCTCCTATTCATATTCCAGTCTCTTATTCAAAGCAGTACATGGTTACTAGGGTAATTTAGTCCCTAGCAACCAGATTGCAAACTGGAGAGCTGCTGAATAAAAAGCTAAATAACTTAAAATCACTCTTTGCATCATACTAATAGTTCACTTAAAGGAGAACAACCGCTTTAAGGGGCTATTCACCAAGTGCAGGGCGGGGTGCAAAGTGCAATAAACTAGCACAGTCCCACCATGTTGTTTGCACATTTGTGCCCTGCCATGCTTTTTGCAGAATTGCAGCGAAAGCTCGCCAAAATGGAGTGCTCTGACCTGCATCTGCCCCATGAATATAGTGCTGCTGAGTTGCAGGCAGGGGTAGATGATACATAGACATAGGCCTTTCAATCACTAAGATACTGAAATAACATGTCAGCGCTTTTGGATAATAATGGTATTTCTGGGTCATTTTATCTATATAAAGTGCATATTATACTAACCTTTAGACTAACTTGTTTCTATTCACTGAGCTCAGCTTTGCATGGTAATAAAATTGCTAGTTTATGTTTGCAAAAAATATAATATTACATTTAATTAAAATGTATTGTTTTTCAGACCAAGGGACTCTAGTTCCACAATAGATTTATGAAGCAAGAGAATTGCAGAGCCAGCTGATGGATGTGTATTGTGATGCAAAATTTTCTAAACTGTTACCCTTTGCTGATTCCTCCCATGTTTCCTTAGACCTGAATTCCCTGTTTGCAGATATATCTGTCACTACAAAGGATACTAGAAATCGGCCATTGAAGCAGCTCACATTACCTGATATTCTGTCAGACCTGAGGGATATCACCATGATAGAAGGTGAGGCCGGCAGTGGGAAAACAGCTCTACTGAGGAAGATAGCCATTCTCTGGGCTTCAGGGACCTGCCCCATGTTAAGCAGGTTCACATTGGTCTTTTATATATCTTTTCCACTCATTGACAAACAACAAACATTATTTGACATTATTTGCAAACAGCTGATTGGACCAGCTTCAAGTTTAACAGAAGAGATTCTGGGAGAACTTATTGGGCAACTAAAGGACCAGGTCCTATTCCTTGTAGATAATTATGGTGTGTTGGACTTTGTGCCCGAAGCTATAGAAAATCTTTTACTAAACAATCACTGGAACAGAGTGAGCTTGGCAGTCACAGTGCGCATGGACCAGGGCAGAAAACTGCGCCAGTATGGAAGAAGCGTATTGAGTATCCAAGAATTCCCTTTGTACAGTTCAATATACATCTGTAGACAACTGTTCTCCCATGATATGCCACTTCTAGAGAAGTTCCTGCTAGAGCTGATATCTTCCAAAACATTCCAAGCTGCACTAAAGACTCCTCTTTTTACACTTAGTCTTTGTGTTTTGTGGGTGCAGAGTCCAAATGAAGAAATGTCCAGCGAACTGTCAGTTTGCAAGGCCTATTTAATGCACACCGTTCTAAAACATCCCAACGAAAAAGAGAAAGTAGAAGAGCTGGTGTCCACGTGTGGAGAGCTTGCCTTAACGGGTCTCTTTCAGTCCAAGTTTCAATTCACCAATGAGGATCTCTGTGCAGCTGGTGTTAAAACTGATGAGGTTCTCAAAGCTGGACTTCTCAGCAAGTTCACATCGCAGAGGCTGCAGTCCAGTTACAGCTTCTTCCATGCGTCCTTCCAAGAGTTCCTTGCTGCCAAAGGAATGAGTGATCTTCTGGAATCTCCTGAAGAAGTTCAGAAGAAAAAAGGATTTTCTTACCTGCAGCAAGTTAACACCTTATTAAAATTTGCAGGACGTTTCCACTATTTCTTGAACTACTGTTGCTTATTTTCCCCTACAGCAGCTTCACTAATCATCTCCCACTTGTTTGCATTGCTAGATAATAATGAAGCATTTGACTGTCAGTCAGACACAAAGGTTCACCTTGAACATCATCCTAATCTAACTAGCGTGGAGGAAATGCTCACTGTCGTAAGCAGTAGACCAACGGGGTTTCGTCTTTTGTTAGTGACACAAATGTTGCTTATTTTCTCTATTGAAGTAGCATATGATGGAAACTCAATTGCTAAGTGTGCTCCCATTATACTGCAGTTTCTTAAAGGAAAAGTAATCACTGTACATTTCACCTCTACCAACAAGTGCTTCTTTAGATTTCTAAAAGACTATCCTGAAGGGCTTTCACTAATTAAAAGCCTACAGTTATCTCTGGCGGGAGAAACAGAAGCCTCTAATTTAACTTTGACATGCAAAGAGGCTGTTGCTTCTAAATGGGGTATTCCAGCGGTTGAGGAGGACTATTCTATGGCGTTCCAACTAGTCAACGAAACTCATACACAGATGAAAGATTACCGCCATAAAAATATGGCAGACTTTTCTCTTTTTGATTTCAGCCCAGGAAACCACAGAATTGATGTGCTAAAAGTCAAAGTCACTGGGAACATTACTGGATGGGAAAAGGCCTTTTATAATCTTATGATTTTTTTCCACCTTTCTCATCACATCGAGTTGAAGATAACCAATAGTCCAGGATTCATTGAAAGACTGAGTGCTTGCATTGAAATGTATAAAGATTCTTTTGTAAAGTTCAAGTTGCGCCAGACGGAACTGAATTCTGCAGAGCAAGAGCTGATTTTGCACATGACTTCATTGCAGAGTCTTAAAATATCTCGCATGTTGGCTCCAGGTAGGTATGAACTGTTACTACTGTTGTTTGAGTGAGTGCGGTGATTGATCTAAAGTTAAAGATACATTTTCCCATGAATTAGTTTAAAAGTCTAGACAATTGAACAAGTTCTGTGATACCTGTTATACAGAATGTTCAAGACCTGAGGTTTTCGGATAAGGGATCTTTCCGTAATTTGGATCTTAATTGCTTAAGTCTACTAGAAAATCACTAAAACGTTAAATAAACCCAATAGGCTGGTTTTGCCTCCAATAAGAATTAATTAAATCTTAGTTTGGATCAAGTACAAGGTACTGTTTTATTATTGCAGACAAAAAATTTGGATCATTTGGATAAAATGGAGTCTATGGGAGACAACCTTTCTGTAATTCGGAGCTTTCTGGATAACGGGTTTCCAGATAACTGATCCCATACCTGTATCTATAGCGAAGTCAGAAATATGTGAACTGGATTTTCACTCGCTATTATATATATCAATATGCTCCTTAATATTTTATCTACAATATTCTTACTGGTATTCAATGACTTGATACTGTCACTTCCCTAGAACATATTATGAGACATATGGACTGTTTGAGGCAATTAAAGAATTTGACACTGGACTTGTCAGAAGAATGCGAAGTCATTGGAATATTGCCAGAAGAATTTAAAAATCTACGCAGTCTTGAAAAACTGATGTTTAATAAAGTGAGCATGGAAACACATTCATCTCGATTAGGTAAAATTTATTTATTTTTAACTGTGCAAATTAAAGAATAAAAGCACATTATTCCAGTCCTTAATTAACTGTAAAATAATAAATACAATTTTATAAAAGGGTCATTTACAAGCACAAGTGCAGGTTGCAAATCACAATTTTGGATGCAAATCTCCATGTTTTTTAATGACCGTGCAGCATTCGAGGCTAAAATAAAAAAATTGATTGATAGAACTATAGTAAATTAATTCATAGATTTAATGTAGGAAGTTAGATTTTCCCACTAGTTAACATTTAACATTAGTTCAAGGAACAAACGCAAACTTTTTTTGTTGATAGAGCAGCAAATACATTAGTTTCTCCAGCTTCCTTCCAGTACTGTTTTTTTGTTATTGTTTACTCTGCCCAAATCTTGTAGTTCCGGTTCCTTGTATAATTTTAGTGTGTTCACGTTTATATAGGCCCATGAATGCCCATATATGAGATATATATATCTGCTCTGCTGTAGGTATATTTATCTTTTATTCATTTTGTTTTATTCTCTTTGTGTAGCACAGTTTCTGGCAGGCTTCTCAAATCTGACTTCGTTTCATCTGAACTGCACTATCTGTCCAGAATTCGACAAAATGATGGCTGCAGTATCTCAAAATGACAAAATCCAGGAAATTCATCTGCACGGAATATGTGTGCCCGACCATGGAATAGTCCATTTAGGTAAGGTATCCTGCAAAATTTGTCTTAAAAATTGGGTTTGTAGGCTAGTTTAGAGAGTGAGACAGATAAAAGAGCGCATGGGGATTTTTGTCTGGGACGGAAGCCCATGGGGGTGGGGGCAGGGGCACTGATGTGGCAGCCCCAGTGGGCCCAGACCCCCCCCAGTCAGATGCTGTATACAGAGTAGCTTGGTGCCCTAGTGGCTTTTGCACTTTTTTTGGTTTTTATTTTGCATTTTAAACACAAACCAAACATAAAAGATGCACTGTTGGTAGCAATTTGAAGCAAGTTGAAACTACTATAAATTTTTCCTGAGCAGCTAACAGAGGAACCAAGATGGGGTTAATTTTATTTTATGGACTATGTACACAAGGAACATCATATGGGATTAGTTATGTGTAGGTTTCGCTGCCGTGTCTGGCAGGCCCCAACTGGAATTCAAAATAGTCCCTGGCATTTCAAGCACACAGAGCCCCAAAAACCCCCTGCAAGCCCAATAAATAGTGTCTATGGCATCTTGCAGTATTTATTAGGCCTGTGGGGGACAGTTTGAGCCTCTGTGTACTAGAAATGCCAGGGACTATATCTTATAGTCCCACCCATATGCCTTTCGTTTTGAGTGCCAGCAGATGCTCCATTCGCAGACTGGTGCAACTTTTTGGGCTTCTTTTAAGGAGTGGTAAGAGTTGTTTGGCATGTTTTTTTAAATTTGCACCTTGCTCCCATCTTTAAATAACCTTATAATGTTTTATATTTGTATATGTGTGTGTCTGGGGTTCAACGTTATGAAGGAAAGTGCACTTAATAACAATTAATACATATTTTTCAGCCTCTGTACTTTCGCTGATGAAACATCTTAAAGTTCTGGATATAGAAAGACTGCTTTGTGACGACATGGACACAGGACAGATGCTTGGTATGAATGTACACCATGTTTTCTTATAGATCACTTGTCCCATAAGCAACAAACAAAATCTGTACTTAACCAGCTTCAAGATGCAGCTACTAACAGAAGTTCAGTTGTTAATATTCCATGAAATATTAATATTTAATTCATTCATAACTGCTTTGCTTTTCTTCATTTCATACTCATACTGTGAGCATTTCAAGAGAAGCTGAGAAAATAACAAGACCAAAAGTATTTAAAGGAAAACTATACCCCCCAAACAATGTAGGTCTCTATTAAAAGATACTGAGTAAAACAGCTCATGTGTAAAACCCTGCTTCATGTAAATGAACCATTATCATAATAATATACGTTTTTTAGTAGTATGTGCCATTGGGTAATCATAAATAGAAAATTGCCATTTTAAAAAATAAGGGCCGCCCCCTGAGATCGTAAGATTCACTGTGCACACATACAAACCACATGTAAGGTCACATGAGCCAATTAACAGACAGAGTTCTGCCTTTTGCTTCCTCACTTCTTCCTGTTACAGTTAGTGTTGTAGTATTTCTGGTCAGGTGATCTCTGAGGCAGCAGAGATAGAGTCACGAAATGGTGGTTCAAGGCAAGAGATGTAAAAGGGCAATATTTATGTAAATATATATTCCAGTTTGGTAAGATTCTTTAATATGCCACTTAATATGATATGAACTATCTGTTGCTTAAGTATTCATTTTGGGGGTATAGTTTTCCTTTAAGAAAGAAGTTTAGTGAGGATGAGAGCGTTTATCTGTAGGGATGGCAATCTGTTTATGGATTGCAAAGTTCTAGCAATATTTTAGCGATGACACATTTAAAACACGTGTATTGATTTCCCAAAGCATAGTCCTTTTTGTGTGTACTTCCGCTGGGAGCTTTGAAATGGAAACCCCAGGCAGAAGATTATTTGCTCTTCTATATCTTTTAATTCCCCTGCAGTCCAAGCCTTACAATCCCTGGGACAGCTGGAAGAACTGAAGCTCCCCAGTGGTCATGCAATAAAAGAAATGGCAATACCAATCATCTTGCAGCTCCAATATCTTCCAAATCTAAGGGTGATTCACTTCACCAACGACACATTAAATGACAGCAGTTTGCTTGAGCTCGGTAAGTTAACTGGTGATAGAATAACCTGGGCAAGAAACAGAAGGAATGGCATGTTAAAGTCAGATATGTCACAGACAAACAAGTGTTGAAATCAAACAACGGGGCTGTGATTGTGAAGCCGTTACAAGTAGATATCCAGAAAAGTGTACCTACCTTAAGCCTCCTTGAGAGCAACCTTTACTAAAAGTCTGAGTGTGTCTGCCTCCTGCATCTGATGTGATTATATAATATAGCTGTACTGGTGAGCTCAGCTAAATTGTAAGTCTTTATTGAAACATGGAAGTATTGCACGTGAAAGCACTTTCAATTTAACACTGATAGTACACAGGTTATATAAGTTTCTAGATAGTTGCCCAGAAAGGGAGACTGTCTTGTTCCTCATTAAATCTGTCCAGGCACATTACACAGGCTTTGCAGGAAACTCACTGGAGCATGTGGGTGAGAGACTAAACCAGAGCACAGGCACACTCTGAAGAGAATACCTTTTACTTAGGGTTATCACATCAACATATAAGAGCACACTTCAAAATTGTGGCTTAGTCTTTCACACACTCTGTACAGGAAAAGGAAGAACGAACATGTGACCAGCTGCTGTCCCAAACTTAAAGGACAAGGAAAGTCTTTTTTTGATTGGGGTGTCAAATGTTAGGCACCCCCAAGTGATTGTATTTATTTACCTAACACCTGGGACGGTGCTCCTCTCAGCAGAAAACTGCAACAGCCTGGGATTCTTCCAGCGAGCACCACTGAGTGATCCTCTTACTGCTTCTTTCCTCTTGTGACTACACATATGCAGTAGAGTGAATGGTCAAACTTTAACAAAAAAGCAGGCTATTTTAAGAATATTTTAATTTTAAGAACAAAGAAGCTATGAAGACGATCGATCCGTGGTGTTCGCTGGTAGAAGTTTTCTGCTGATAGGAGCACCAGCTGGGGGTATCAGGTAAGTAAATATGCCCAGTTGGCGGAGTCTGGGCACACCTAAGTTAAAATTATCTTCCTTCACCTTTAGGGTGACTGCAATAAATTACAGAGGCTTCTAAACTTATAAAACACTATGATAATCCAGTAAGGGGGTGAAATGTGCATTGTTAAGTAATGGTTTATTTATAATTAATTTGACCACTAGGTGGCAGTGAGTCCTAAGTAAACTGTGAAGTATAAAGTTGTTGGTAGTGAAAAATATATAAAGAAAACAGGAATAGGAAATATGGTGCCCATTTTCGCAATGATAGAGAAAGGGACAGCAACAGGCTCGGACTGGAGCATTGCCAGCCCACCGGGTTCCAAACTCCCAGGCCCCCCCCCCGTGTGCATGCGTAAACGCCAGTGTGCCATGCCACATGTTGTTTTCTTTTGTGGCCCAGCAGATCGGGAGGGTCTGGGCCGGCCTGGTGTCCTGCTGGCCCAGTCCGACCCTGCACAGCACCCTGTATCAGGCAAAGGTGAGGAAAAGAAGTCACTCAAAGTGGAGCTGGTTAAAAGAAAGTCTTATAAGCATGTATAGCCCCTTTATACTAGTGACACACAGGGAGCACAACAGCCAATGCATTTCCATCTGCAAACCTGCAGACATGGTGGATTTTGGCATGAGCTTTTGTGCACTAACATGCTCTTATATATCTGTAATTATTGCAGCACACCAACCAATTTTTAATTTGTTAGTACAAAATATAAAACAATACATAATTACAAGAAAACGAAACAAAAATAAATATTTTGCTATATCATCTGTTCATAGATTTCTGTTAAATATCTACAACTTCTTAGTTCCATTTCTAATTTGTGCACATTTTGTATTTCTTTTCTAGCAAATGCATCCAGAGCCGGACATTTAAGAAACATCCAGAGCCTAAATCTTGCTGTTAACCATGATATCACCCAGTCGGGATGGAGATCTTTCTTCCAAACCTTGGACAACCTGCCAATTATCAACGAGTTGAGCATTAACAGAATCTACACATATCAGCATAAAACTGATCCTTTAACCCTAAAAGCTTTGGTTCAGTGTGTGTCCAGGCTCCACAGCCTGAACTGTCTAGTTATGCATGGGTGGCTGCTGGACGAAAAAGATCTTGAGATGTTCAACGCAATGAAAGAAAATCATCCCAAAGCGAAGAGTTTCATGTTACTCTGGCAGTGGTCACTACCATTCAGCCCTACTGTGAAGGAATAACAACTTTGAACATATTAATGTAATGTAGAGGGCTTTGTCTTGACTTGGGGCTGCATTGTTTTTGATTTTTGAACTAATCATATTTATGAGGTGCCAAATTATGGAACAAACCGGAAAACTCAAAAATAAGAAATGGCAGTATTTGCTCATTTTTCCAAAGAAACTGCTTTGATTTATTTGAACACGGGAGACTAGGCTGTAGCTTACTACATGTGGCAGTGTTTACTATATGGGGAGAACCTTGTCTCTCTCTCTCACTCTCTCTCCAATTTGCCTCAAAGAGGAAAAAATCCCTTACTGACTCCAAGATGGCAGTTGGACCAGTCCCTGGATCAACTTATGTACTATGATCTATCTTCCATAACCCTGTTCTCCTTCATTTCCCTCTCTAATACAATAATGTCCTGTTTGAGCACTGAAGACCAAAACTGTACGGCATATTCTAGATGGGGCCTTACCAGTGCTCTATACAGTGGAAAAATAATCACCTCCTTCCGCAAATCAATGCCGCTTTTAATACAGCTCAAGACCTTATTTGCTCTTGATGCAGCTGACTGGCATTGCTCGCTACAGCCAAGTTTTTTTCTACAAGGCCTCCAAGATCCTTTTCCATAATGGATTTGCCTAGTGCAGTCCCATAAGGGTATAAGTGGCTTGGAGATTCTTACATCCCAGGTGCATGACTTTACATTTATCAACATTAAATCTCACCCTTTTTAGGAGGGACAGAGTTATTAAAAGGGGTGGAGGAGTTTGTCTTTATGTAAAACCTGAATAAAAAACATTCTCTAAAGAAATAACTATATATGACACTAGGGAGGGTATGGAATCCCTTTGGGTTGAGATTTTGATTGGGCAAAAAGCTACAAAGAAAAAAAGTGCAAACTTTGCCAGTATAAGGTCATCTCTGCAACACAGAATAAAAATGTGTTTATTTCCCTTGTAGTAAAGGCATCGCAAAACAAAACCTTTGTGGTTTGACAGAATTGTTGGTGTCAAGGCTGGTAAGAAAAGACACATTTTAAGGCTTTTTAGTTAGCAGGGACAGTTTAAATGGTTGTCAGGTATAAGGAGGCCAATACATCATGCAAAAAAGCTATCAGACAAGCTGAGATCGATATGGAAAAGGGTAATGCAGCGATGAGTATAATGAACCCAAAACAATTATTGTAAATATGTAAATAATAAAAAAAATTAAGCAGGATGGGAGGGACCATTTTTGTCAGAGGGTGGTCAATTGATTGATGAGAATAGGGAAAAACAGATTCTGAACAGTTATTTTTCATCTCTCTTCACAAATGAGAAACCAAGTAATTAAAGCTTTCTTCTTAAGGGCAGGACTACATGGCCGATTCTGCCGCGATCCGACGCACTGCGCAAAATCGCAGGTGTCAGGGAGGTTGGGGATGTTTTCTTGTGAGCAAAGACACTTGTGAGGGCCGGGACATGATTACTCTTTATAATTACATTAGAGGGCATTATACTAGCGGGAGATCTATTTTTCCATAAAAAGGATCACCGCACCAGAGGCGCCACCCCTTCAGACTAGAGGAAAAGAACTTCATTTGAAGCAGTGTCGGTGGTTCTTCACAGTGAGGATGGGAAATGCACTGCTGGATGATATGATTCTGTTAACACCTTTAAGAGAGGCTTGGATGATTTCTTGGACAAGTATAACATCCAAGGCTATAGTGATACTCAGTGTAAGAATGGCCCACCGGGACAACAGGAAAACTCCCAGTGGGCCCAGGTGTCAGTGGGCTCTTGTGCTGCTAAACATATGGCCTATTTCATGGCCATTCTCTATTTCTATAAGAACAAAGAGGCTAAATAGATGGAATAATATGTTATAGGTTGTATAACTAAAGAGACTAGGAGAATAGAGGTTGAGTAAGGAGATGAAGAATAACAGTACTGAGAGTAGGCCCCTGGCCTAAATTCTTTTGGTGGGCCCCTGGAATCCCAGTCAGACACTGGTGATACTAAAATCTGCAACTAATATAGATATGGGTGTATATAGTTTCAGTGTGTGTGTGTGGGCTTCATTTGGAGGGGTTAAATTTGATGGACTTTGGTCGTTTTTCAACCCAATTTAGCTATGTAATTAAATATGTAACTATGTAGGAATGTAGCAACCTTCCCTAGATCTGCCACAGGCCAACACTCACTATTCACTCTGCTGGGACAGCAGAAAACTATGGGCCCCAGACTAACCGGCTGGATTGCCTTTATTGTAATCTGACACTGGGGGAGAAGCAGGTAATGAAGGCAATGGTAACGCACTGTTCCAACCATGGTAAATGCAGTTCTGAAACATTTATGGCTGCTTGTTAATCATTTGGCAATAATGTGAAAACTGCAATGGTTTCTTACAAGATCTTCATGACCATTATACCTGTAATGTTGTTCCATCCATTCCTGTGATGTTAAATGTTCATTTTAATATGCATTTGTAACACTATTTTGGGCTATACGGGCCAACAGGGTTAATCACCAGCTAGTATACTAGAGCATGGGTTACACTTGACTAACACTGAAGGCTGGGTCTTTGCAAAGTAGAAGAAACGGAAATGTGGTGTAGTGCAACTACAACTCCCACAGGCTGCTGTGCATAAACCAATAAAGAAATGGGCGCCAGGAGGTTCTTGCAGTCAAACAGAACAAACTTATTTGTCAGAGACAAATGATCTACAGGTTTTGTACTTACAAGCCACAGAGGCCCCAGCAGATAATCACGACATGGCTACAACATGTTCCTCAGAGACAGCACAGTGGAACTCCCTGGGGCCATAGTGGAACACAGTGGAACATCCAGCTGGGTCAACAACCAGAAGGCAAAGAGGAAGATCCACCCCTTTTCACTCCATATACCAAAGTGTGACAGGAAGTGGTCACCTCTTGGCCAATAGCACAACTATGCAAATTATAACTAGCTACATGGCATCTGCCCAGAAACCAGGTAGATCAGGAAGTGTGGGGATTTAAAGCCATAGAGGCATATTAGCCCTATGGGTCCCTACACATTAACAGCTTAGCACTGGGTGTAGTAATGAGAAAGGTTATGGACACAGGAAGAGGAAGAGTGTGGAGAGAGCAGCCAGGTATAAAGCTGACTTCTACCCTGCAGTCTGGCATCTCTGTGTGCATTCTTCCAGTTCTGCAACACCCTGCACTGGGTTATCACAACTGGCGATGAGGATTCATACCATCTGCAGGTATCACAGTAAAACAACTCACAATCCACAGTACTGTCAGCAGTCCAGCAAATGGAATGATGCTCAGGTACACGTTGGCGAGGGGGGCGGAGTTAAGAGGGAGATTTGCTGTTAAGGCAGGTGGGGCCTGTGGTCATTTGCACTGGTGGCCCGTGGGGATTTGTGGCTGAGGATCATGTGGGGATTTGTGGCTGAGGATCACGTGGGGATTTTTGGCTGGGGATAACGTGGGGATTTTCAGCTGGGCCAGGGGCCCTGATGTTGCAGCCCCGGTGGGCCCAGACCCATCCAGTCCGACATTGGAAGGATTTATTCTAGCATTCTAGAATAAATTAAATAAATTACTTCAGAAGAAAAACATGTTTGATTTGTCTTCAGAGGGGAATTAATAGTGCAGTTACAGTTCTGTCAGGCAGCGTCGGACTGGGGCCCAGGGCATCAGCGTGACAGGGTTTAGAGAGGGAGTGCAGGGCCGGGCCTGACCCGACAGATGCCCTAGGCAACTTTGCTGGCCCGGCGCCGGCTGAGTGAGCGCATGCGTGAACTGGTACTTCTGCACGCATGTGTGAGTTGATGCTCGCGTGCATTGCCATGTGCGGAAGCGTGAATCGCCATGTGCACAATGGGGTAGGCGATAGAGCAGGTACATGCCTGGCGCCCCCCAGCTTTGCGCCCTAGGCACGTGCCTACTCTGCCTACCCCATGGCCCGGCCCTGCCGACCCTGCTTTCAGGATCAACAGTACCTACCAATGGCTTGCTTGACTTTAGATGGATTCAAATTCTTTTTGAATATCTACTAGATTTTTTCATCAGACAAAGAGAGGATCATTTGGATCATTAAACAGAGTTGGCTAGCCTTTCCTGAACCTGATTTAAATGAATCTCATATGAAGTGACAAAAGGGATACAAGTACCAAACCTCATATCCTTTTTTTTCCCCCTCTAGTTTGTATGAGAGTGCACTGTGTATACCAATAATCACATAACTGAAATAAACCAGTTACTACTGCTGCAAACAATGAGTCCAGGTGCACATGATCCAGACATTCAGCTTAGAGAGAAGACCAGGAACCAAATGTACATATCAGACATACTGAACAATATCAAACAATGAATTTATCATAATGATTGCTTTTGGGAGTATTATTGCCTTTAATACTGGATGTTTTTTTAAATACAAAGGTTGTAATTATTAGTAATAACTGGTCTTGGTTGGAAACTATACAGTGCATCAGAAATGGAATGTGTTTTATAGGTGTCCAGTTATAAAGGAAGAATCTGTCAGTCCGATCAAATGCAGTTACCTTGGACCATTCCAAAAGGTTTCATAATGAACACTGCAAAGAATCTCTACAAAGCTAACGTCAAAGGAACAAGACTTTCTGTTCAAACCAAATTTTGATTTGGCAATTGTAAAGGTCTGTATTGAAGTGAAAGAAACATTGTACTCTGTGGTGTATTGTAAAGCATTGGTCTAGATTTTACACCTGCGGTCCCCAACTGTTTTTACATGTGAGCCACATTCAGATGTAAAAAGAGTTGGGGTGCAACACAAGCATGAAAAATGTTCCTGAGGATGCCAAATAAGGGCTGTTATTTGCTATTTGGTAGCCCCTATGTGGACTGGCAGGCTACAGGAGGCTCTATTTGGCAGTACACCTGGCTTTCATGTAACCACAACTTGCCAGGAATTCAAAAATCAGCCCCTGCTTTGAGGTCAATGGGAGCAACATCCAATGGGTTGGTGAACAACATGTTGCTCATGAGCCACTGGTTGGGGATCACTGCTCTATACCATAAACAACAGATACATTTTCCATAATCTCACAATGAAAAGGAAGTGTCACTTATCTTGTTTATTCTTTCAGTTATGTACAGAATATGAGAAGAAAGGGTGGATTCTAAGTTACAGCTGTAAATTCTTTTTCCTGTTTTCATTTTGGATTCAAGCACTGCACGCAGCGGACAGGTCTGTATCTAGAAAGAGCAATTTCTGAGGAAACTCATATAATATAATTAGAAAATGTGTTTTTTTTAAAGTGGGATTCATACTTGTTAATGAACACAAATGCAAATATTCCCCAGGAAATATTGAAAAATCATTATTAAATCTAACATAAAGCAATAGTGAGATAGAAGGAAAGGGCAACATATTTGTTACTTGCACTTTCTGTTTCATTCTGGGTGTATACTGTACATTAGAAATAGGAGTTGTTTACTGATTTTAAGTCCACCGATCACAAGTGAATCAAACTGGATTTTCTGGAAACATGACTGGTACATAATTCTAAACCAACAGGGAAATTTCCACCTCTAGTCTTAATTCACCTATTACATGTTGGCATAGTCTTTTAACATCATTTAGTATTATCTTTCATGTAATTTAGACAATGGATTCCATGGAGCCCACAGAACCTGGAGGCCAGACTATGGACGTCGTGAACTTCAACGAATATGACTCGCCAAATATAGTGGAAAGGGTAACGAAAATTCTGCCCTTTTTGAGTGTTGATGTTCAGCAATATCTCGATGAACTAAATGAAGAAAATGAGGCAATACGTCAGAAGGTGGGAAAGGGCTACAGGTTTGAGATGCGAAGTGAGGCCAGGAGACTACAGTCTTTCCTCTCATTTGTAAAATTTTCATCATGGTGCCCAAAGGCAATGGCCAGCGCTGGGTTTTATTTCACAGGAGTGGAGCGCAGTGTCCAGTGCTTCTGCTGTGGGATTGTTTTCTGCACTAGCAGCTTTAGAAACCAGCCATTGGACGATCATATGAAACGCAGCCCTGCTTGTGGATTTCTACAAGGGAAAGATGTTGGCAACATCCCTAAGTATGAGATCCGTGTACAGCAGCCTGGAGGTCCCCAAAGGGATTTGCAGGAATATGCAGCAGAGGAATCTAGGTTAAACTCCTTCAAGGACTGGCCCTTCTATGCCAGGATTCAGCCTGACAAACTTTCTGCTGCCGGGTTCTTCTTTACAGGTGAGAAAGCATAAATATGTCATTACATACGAATATGATTAATGATGAGCTCCAGTGATCCCCAACCAGTGGCTCATGAGCAGCATTTTGCTCCCCAACCCCTTGGATGTTGCTTCCAGTAGCCTCAAAGCAGGTGCTCATTTTTAAATTCCTGGTTTGGAGGCAAGTTTTAGTTGCATAAAAACCAGGTGTTCTGCCAAACAGAACCTGCTGATGACTGCCAGACTGGCCGGACTGGGTGTAAAAAGCAGCCCGGGCAAAAAAAAATCAAAGCAGCCCACATGTAAACACACAATGCTCTTGTACTCAGACACACTTATATATTGGGTTTAAAACGTATATATTGGTGTCCACTTCGAGAGTCTGTTTACCCTCCATGTATGCAAAAAAATGATCCTCAACATAATTGTGATATACTGGCATAGATGCTATAATTCATCAGTGCAGTTGCCTATATAAATCAATCAATGGCTTGAAAATTAAAGCAAAGGTCCAAATTGCTGTTATGGGGAACCACTCTGGTGCAATTTAGCATCTGTTAGTAAATCATTCCCAGTGTATTTGAAGTTTTTTTAAAGAACTACCCTCAAACCTTCCTGTTGTATGGTAAATAGTGCAAGAGAATACCTATGCTGACATGGTTTTCTGGTATCTCTCTGTACAGACTATGAGCAAACTTAGGGACTGTTCCTGCTGAATTGTGCTTAGTACAGGGGAATACCTATGCTGCAATAGTTTTATAGGATCTCTCTGTACAGACTATGAGCAAACTTAGGGGACTGTTCCTGCTGAATTGTGCTTAGTACAGGGAATACCTATGCTGTCATAGTTTGTGTATAAATTTAAATGTATGTATAAATACCCCATCAGGGGTGACATCTGTCAGATGAGTGGCAATTCCATGTATAAATACCAACAAAAATCATAACAGAAGAATGGCACAACTGCAATTTTTGCTAGCAAGGAAAGGGTTAAAATTCACAAGGCCGTGTAATAAACATGATTTGTAGCCTTAATTGGCCAGCATTCTTTCTGCACTAATAGTCTGGGGGGGGGGAGAGGATGAATCTGCAGCACCATGATTTCTCCTCCCATGAACCCACTATTACTATTATTTTATGCAGGGGATTTCCAGACGTGCTGCAAAATCACTTTGTCAGGCTGCCAGCAGACAGAAACTGTGGGTACCAGCCCGGCAATGCAACAAGTGCCAGTCCCGGTCTAACAACATACCCCTCGTCATTTACTGCAGCATGGGCCTGGCCGGCACTTTTTGTAACTCGATCTGACTGCTGCTGCACAGTCTCTATGTCTAAACTGACTAACCCAGGCTTCTCTCACAGCATTTCCAGCCGGAACGGATTGGAGCAGGGGAGTAAAGAAGCACCCGGTGACGAACGATCCTTTTCCCATCCCACCTCTCCGCCGCTCACTCGCTCAACCCCATCTTAATCTGCTTCTGCAGTCAGCCTACGGCCAGCACTGGTTAGCGCACGCAGGAGTGTGCGTGCATATTCTGCTGATGCTGTGCTAAAATGCTTGCAGCCCATTTGACCTGTAAATTGAGCGGCCCTTCGGGCAATTGCCCGAACAGGCAAATTGCCAGTCCGGGCCTGCCAGTCCACATAGGGGCTACCAAATAGCCAATCACAGCACTTATTTTGTCCCATCCAGGAACATTTTTCATGCTTGGTCGTTTTCTTACTCCCCCCGGTGAGCACAATGAGTCGAATACCTAAATATACAATATAAATAATATAAAGGTTTACCCATCATTTATTTGCTTTAACATAGACAGTCACAATATGTATTAGGGCATAGTATACTGTTTCCACAGAATATTTTGTTCTTTGCCTATTTTCATTTTAAAGGTATGAAGGATCTGCCATGTTGCTTGCCTTGGGTGATGCTAAATTTTCATACACAGCTATATCAACAGTAGGTTCTATATACTATGTGTACAGATGCCCTGGTAAGTATGGTGGCTGAAAACAGGGGTCATTAAATGAAATTTGTGAAGTCTTGTGGTTCAATAGTTGTAAGGAGATGGATAAATAAAGGGGGTAAACTGTGCCGCTGACATTTATCTCATTTTGGGAATGTGCTAGAACTGTGGGTGTTTAAATTATTGCAAGATGGTATTGATAAGCGATGCACTGAATCCACTATTTTGGAAAAGATTCGGCCGAATACCGAACCGAATCCGAACCCTAATTTGCAATGCACAGAGTACTTGACCTGTGTACTTTTGGCATCCCCAAGTATAAAGTTATTTTACTTCTCCTTTAATGGTATTTTGCCTTGTCGAGTCAGCTGCTACAAGAAGCTGTTTAAAATCCTCCCCCACCCCTGCTGAATGATTGCCTTGGCACACAGACTCTTGCAGTGCTAGGGTGTTGCAATTAGAGTGAAGTAATAATGGTGTTGCTGAAATCCAGTTGGTTTCTAAATCTTGGGCAATGGGACTTTGTTCCTGTTTACCCCTGGTACCAATGGTAGTGCTTCATGTGTATTTCTGCCAATTCTTTAAGTACTTGCCTTCCAGTCTCTGCTCTGTCCCACCCTGGTACTGTGATTGTATCTCCATTAAATAACCCAGCCTGCACCCAGTCTCTGCTCTGTCCAACCCTGGTACTGTGATTGTATCTCCAGTATATGACCCAGCCTGCACCCAGTCTCTGCTCTGTCCCACCCTGGTACTGTGATTGTATCTCCATTAAAAAACCCAGCCTGCACCCAGTCTCTGCTCTGTCTCACCCTGGTACTGTGATTGTATCTCCATTAAAAAACCCAGCCTGCACCCAGTCTCTGCTCTGTCCAACCCTGGTACTGTGATTGTATCTCCATTAAATAACCCAGCCTGCACCTAGTCTCTGCTCTGTCCAACCCTGGTACTGTGATTGTATCTCCATTAGATAATCCAGCCTGCACCCAGTCTCTGCTCTGTCAAACCCTTACCCTGGTACTGTGATTATATCTCCATTAAATAACCCAGCCTGCACCCAGTCTCTGCTCTATCTCAACCCTGGTACTGTGATTGTATCTCCAGTGTAAGAACCAGCCTGCACCCAGTCTCTGATATGTCTCAACCTTGGTACAATGCAGTGTATGACCCTGCCTACTGACTCTGCAACTATCAGCTTTCTGTTTTATAGTGGCTGTGTGTTTCCCCTCTTTGCATTCTGCATCCAGCCACTCAATTCATTCATACATAAAGTATTAGTAATTAATTTAGCTTTTTTGTTCAGTGTGGAATTTCAGCAACTATCTGGTTGCTAGGGTCTTGACTACTTTAGCAGCCAGGCAATGGGTTGAAGGAGAGACTGGAATATAAATAGGGGATGGATTAAATAGATACATAAGGAATAAAAAGAGAATCAATAATTATAACATTGTAAGCTTAGAGAACAAATTTTTTTAGCCTTGGGGCAGAGTGACCCCCAATTGAAAGCTCGAAAATGCAGAAGAGGAAGGCAGATCATTCAAAAACTATAACAAAAAAATAAACCGTACAGAAGTTGCTAGGAATAGGACATGCTACAATATACTAAAGTTAATCTAAACATGAACCACCCCTTTAAGTGAACACTAAGGGGTGTGAATTTGTAACAATTAACACTTGCACTGCCGGGTATAGTAAATGACCCCTGTTGTGTTCTAGTTTAAGCAGCCTATCCAGATATATAATCTTGCTAGTTACTTCTAACTCTACTACATTGTGTAAATCTGGAAAGCGTGCCTGTAATCTCCTTTTATTAGTTATTTATCCCTGCTTTCTGCTTAGTCCAATAACTAGCTCTATATAAAAATACTGTCAATTGAAAGTTCTGACTATACTTTCTCAATGTCTTCCAGCAACAGGGATTCTATATTAGGGATGCACCGAATCCAAGTGCCTGTCTGAGCAAAATCTGAATCCTTAAAATCATGATTGTTACACAAACAAGGAAGTGAAAATTCTTTAACTCTCTTATTTCACTTTAACCCTTCCTGGCGTTAATTTGAGATGCAAAGAAGGATTCAGATTCGGTTCAGAATTCAGCTGTATCTTTCATAAAGGATTTGGGATTTCAGCCAAAATCCCAAAGAGTTACCTTGCACCAGGTAACAAGTCAAGAGGTGCAAAACCGTGTCCACAGTGCAGCCCATTCACAGGACAGACTGGGAAAGTATCCCAAATTAACATGTATGAATGATGCACAAGTTAGTGGACGGATGGGTAGAGGGACACCTACATGTTTTTACCCTCCAGCCCTCATGAATACAGCACTGCTGAACACAGGCAACACAGTATTTATGGGGGTGGCCGCAGGTATGTGCTCTCTGAAAAATAGCAAAGAGACCTGCAGCAATTCATTTGTGATGGAATACAGGACACAAAATGCAAAAGAATTGTGGATTGCCACTGTTTTTTGTACAGGTATGGGACCTGTTATGCAGAAAGCTCTGGACCTGGGTTTTTTTAAATAATGGCTCATTTCATAATTTGGAACTTAATAATTTATGTCTACTAGAAAATTATTTCATAAACAAACTAATAGGCTGGTGTTGCTTCCAATAAGGATTAATTATATCTTAGCTGGGATCGAGTACAAAGTACTGTTTTATTATTTCAGAGAAAAAGGAAATAATGTTTTAAAATTTGGATTATTTGGATATATTGGAGTCTATGGGAGGTGGCCTTTCCGTAATTCAGAGCTTTCTGGATAACGGGTTTCCAGATAGAGGATCCCATACCTGTACTTTGCTCACTGCCTTCCAGTTTCTGAAAAAAAAGCTTTATAACTTGAACACAGCCATGCAAAGTGAACTTAAAAGCGAAATTAAAAAAAAAAAATGAATCTGAAGGTATCAGAGTTCTCATTATATCTTTGACATTTTTAGGAATAAAAGATATTGTCCAATGCTTTTCCTGTACTGGGTGTTTAGGCAACTGGGAAGAAAATGACGACCCCTGGAAGGAACATGCAAAGTGGTTCCCTGAGTAAGTCCTTGTTCTGTTATTTGGGGTTTAATAGTTTATGTGCAGGTGAAATTTTAGAAATCTGTCTCTGCCATGTCCTTCTGTCTTTAATGGGAACTGCTTGACACCACCAGCATCGAAAGTACCCAAGTCTCCTAAGAGTCTGCTACCTTCAGTCTTTCTGATAGCCAGACAAATTTTAAATTTTCCCAAATTGTACTGCTGCGTCCATTTAATTCTAAATGTATGCATGTGTACAGTTATGTATTTTTAACTCTAAATCATTTATGATGACATATATATGTATTTTTAAAGGTGTAATTTCCTTGCAAGCATCAAGACACCAGATGAAATCAAACAGTATATACTTTGCTACGAGACCTTTTCTGGATATACGGTAAGTCCACTATAATGCAGGTATGGGACCTGTTATCCAGAATGCTTGGGACCTGGGACTTTCCGGATAACAGATCTTTCCGTAATTTGGATCTTCATACCTTAAATCTACTAGAAAATCATGTGAAGATTAAATACATCCGATATGCTGGTTTTACTTCCAATAAGGATTAATTATATCTTAGTTCGGATCCAGTACAAGGTCCTGTTTTATTACTACAGTGAAAAAGGAAACAAGTTTAAAAAATTTGTATTAATTGGATAAAATGTAAATATGGGAGACGCCTTTCCATAATTTGGAGCTTCCTGGATAACAGGTTTCTGGATAAGAGATACTATACCTGTACTTTGGTTTTTTTATCTGCAGGCTGGGAAAACCGTATCAGCTGCCATTGTAACAATATAATGCAATTCTGTAGATAATGAATTTTCCTGCCAATTTCAGGAATACTGTTTTTGGTTACTCAATAGGTTAATTTATGACCTCTAGCACAGTTGTGGGTGCTCAAGTGTCCCTGCAGTGAGTTACACCAAAAAATCCATTCATTAAAGGGGTTGTTCACCTTTGAATTAGCTCTTAGTATGATGTAGAGAGTGATATTCTAAAACAAATTGCATTTGGTTTTCATTTGTTATTATCTGTGGTTTTTAAGTTATTTGTCTTTTTATTCAGCATCTCTTCAGTTTGCAATTTCAGCAATCTGGTTGCTAGGGTCCATATTACCTTAGCAACCATGCATTGATTTGAATAAGAGACTGGAATATGAATAGGAGAGGGACTGAATAGAAAGATGAGTAAAAAAGTAAAAAAGTGTAGCAGTAACAATACATTTATAGCTAACACAGCATCTGCTTTTTAGATGGGATCAGTGACCACCATTTGAAAGCTGGAAAGATACCAAAGAAGAAAGAAAATAATTGAAAAAGCATAAAAATAAATAATGAAGAACAATAGCAAAGTTGTTTAGAATGGGCCATTCTATAACATACTGTAGTAAAGATTAACTTGAAGGTGAACACCCCTATAAAGAGCATCCATGGGTTCTCTTTTCTGTGTAGTTGTGTTCAGTGCCATTCAGTTCTTCCTGTCTGGTTCAAGGTGCAGTTGTATTGATTGATGCAAAGAAAACATGGCGCTACGATGGCCTACGAACCAGATGGTAGCTCCAGGGTTCTCACAGTGCCCTGTGTCCCAAAAGAATAAGCCACACACACCACAGCGACCTGACTTTTCAAAGAAAACACATCCGATTTGTGGCAACGTGAGTGCACAGTTATACTAACCTTAACACACCAGACGCAACTACACCAGGACACAACTCCCCCTGGTAACAGCAACAATACTAAAATTCTGGGAAACAATTGTTGCACTGTGGGGAAATAAAATATGGAGATTGCTCTCAAAAATGCACTTTGCTCACTGCACCTACACTAGGGATTGGCTGCAGTAGAAGCGTCTTAAAGGAGAACCAAACCTTTTTTCTTAAAAACCCCTAACCCCAGCCTAGATGTAAACGTCGGTAATTAACCCAACCGCTTTACTTACCTCTCTTTGCAGATTCAGCACAACGGAGCTCATGGGCGCCATCTTCCAGCTCTTCTGTAAATCCAACTGGGTATGCAGTCTACTTAACGAAGAAGACCAAAGAGCTGAAGATGGTGCCTGTGAGCTCCACTTTGCTGAATCTGCAAAGAGATGTAAGTAAAGAGTTAGGGTTAATTACAGACGTTTACACCTAGGCTGGGGAGGAGCAGGGGGGGGGGTCTGTGTAGGGTAGGGGGGTAGGGTTTTTTTAAGAAAAAAGGTTTGGTTCTTCTTTAACAGTGGGTCTATATCTCAGTTCACTCTTCAATCCTCAACTGGTAATCTGTGTCTATACATTTGTCAAGAGAATAAATGCAGCTGGGAACCTCACAGGCTTTATGATGGTACCTTTGACTTTATTCCTGACTTTGTGCCATGATGGGGAAGGATTTATAATTTATTGATTTAAGAGCATCAGAATCAGGCTATGAAGTATAATATTTTGGAGAATCTAGCAAAAGGTTTTATCAGGAAGTCTAATTGTCAAACGCATGTGCAGTGACATCATTTGTGGGGGAAAAGCTGACAAGAGGTGAGAGATGAGAACCCAGACTAGGGATAGGTAGGACTCTTAAACAGGTACCATGTAAGGGGTACAAAGGGTTAATACGGTAGTCGTATCCACGGAAACCACTCTTCTTCTGTAAAGATGAAAGTCCACAACACCGATAATAAAAATGTGGGATATTTATTGTAACAGCTTCTTCAAACTTGTAATGTCCATTCACATGTATACAGTTCCTGGCACATTCACATCCATAAGACACATCACGGCACGATTTCAGTCAATCTATTCCCTATTGAGCATTTACTCTTTACCTTGTAAATTCTCCACTTAGGGTCACGGATCATCCTTTTCCAGGGTCTCCACCTTCCGGTCCTAGCAGCCCTACGTGTACACCACGTCCCCCTGCCCTACTCCAGATAGGACTTTTCTCCTTTCACCCCCTGGTCCTACCAGTCCGGCATTCGCTCTATGCCCCTCTGGCTTACTCCAGGTAGGAATTTGTTCACCCCTCCTTCGGGATGTCCGAGCTTCCCTATCACTACTGCCCTCACTGGCAAAGCCTTGGCTCATAAGCCGCTATCTCCTTGTTGGGGTCAAAGCTACCCATGCTAGATATTACCTCACTATCTCAAGTACCTAGTACTTTAACACATATCCCTAATGCTATCTATTTTCAAAGTGTATTCTCTTAAACCCAGGGTGTGTTTTCTCCCTTTTAAACTTTTCAATCTTGAGCATGACTGTGACATTTCCCTCTCACGTTTTACTCCTAATCCAATGCATGTGTCTACAAACTGCTGTCCTGCATGGAACCTCCTGAATCATAGATTTGTCACTACTGCCATCTTGTGGTGATTTTCATTCTTTGCAATTTAAACAAACATTTAACTTCCCAACCCTTTAACATTTTACACCATTTGAGACATTCATTTAACATTCGCCACACAACCCAATCACCCTCTAATAACCAGCCCAGTGCCCCCTCATTATTGCACCCTAGGCAGGTGCCTCTTCTAGTTCAGGCCCTGGTTAAAGGTAAACTATACCCCCAAAATTAATACTTGAGCAACAAATAGTTTATCAAATCAAATTGAGTGGCATATTAAAGAATCTTATCAAACTGGAATATATATATTTAAGTAAATATTTCCCTTCTACATCTCTTGCCTTGAACCACCATTTTGTGATGGTCTGTGTGCTGCCTCAGAGATCACCTGACCAGAAATACTACAACTCTAACTGTGACAGGAAGAAGTGTGGAAGCAAAAGACACAACTCTGTCTGTTAATTGGCTCATGTGACCTAACATATATGGTTTGTTTGGCATGTTTGTGTGCACCGTGAATCATATGATCCCAGGAGGTGGCCCTTATTTTTTAAAATGGCAGTTTTCTATTTATGATTATCCAATGGCACATGCTACTAAAATAAACTACTGTTTATTTACATGAAGCAGGGTTTTACATATGAGCTGTTTTATGCAAAATATTTTGATAGAGACCTACATTGTTTGAGGGGTATAGTTTTCCTGTAAGGGCTTTGAATGTCTCATCAATTTTACATGTTGCATTTCCTGCATTGTTGAGTTGTGGGCATCTCCTGCATTGTTGAGAGACCTATCTGACAGTTGGTGGTCTTCATTTTGGGTTCACATCTAGACAGAAATATGAAAGGGAGATCAGAAAACCTGATTAATGTCACATGATGCTTGTACATCAACTAGTGAGGTTCTTGAGCAGGGTTCATATAATAATTATATTGAATTCAGATTATGTATTCCAGCACTGTATTGTTGCATTAATTTATTTCTGAATGTAGATATTGTTGAATTGATTACCCTGGACATCTTAGAAGTAATTATTTTCTGTGAATTTTAGGGTAAAGATTTTACTACATTTCACTGTGAGAATACCTTCACCAGCGTAGCACGTAAGTAACTGCATACATTCCTACATTTCTAATCTCGACTTTCTTTATGGTAGGCTTCATTTTATTTAAAATAGTGAAGTATGCATAGAACTTGTACTCTGTGAGCAAACTGTGCGAAAGGTGCCAAGCAGTGCTGTTTCCTTTAGGTGGGGGCATCACCCAGAGTCAAAGATTTTGTTGCCTTTGTTAGAGCTTCTAGGGGCTGCTCTTTAGTAGGAGTGTATTGAAAACCCCTTGTCCATCCCAGAGTGAAATAATAATAATATGGATGCATATAATAATACAGAAAATTTCTGGCTTACTGGATTAGTGTAACAATTTGCCCATGCTACTTCACATTCCTTTATTTTCTGTGTGCCTTAGACTGAAAGGGACCGCAACAAACGGAATAATATAACAGTATGGATGCATTTAAATAAATATTGCTTTTGTGCTTGCATGGAGATTCAAACATACTGTACTGCCTGAAATGAAAACTTATCTGTCAGAGCCCAAAACTGTATACACTGTCTATGAATATAAATATGGTTGTTTTACATTTATAGAAGAGAGGAAATTGTTAAACATTTTTGAGGATGAAAAAGTACGCTTGGAATCATTTAATGGATGGCCTGAAAATGCCCACCCTGAGCCCAAAGAACTTGCTAGAGCTGGATTTTTCTACAAAGGTTATTTTCTTAATGTTTATTTGTTTATGTTACCCATAATTCCTCAGGTACAGTCCCTTTCCACACACTAATATCCCACTATACCTTCTATCCCACGTGTCCCACGTATACTGCTAATTTAGGCACTATCTCTCCCTACTATACCTGCTATCCCACAGCCACCGTCCCTTCCCAGAGACTATTATCCCACTGCTACTAAAGGCACCATCTGTCCCTACTATACCTGCTATCCCACAGTCACACTCCCTTCCCAGAGACTATTATCCACTGTTACTATAGGCACCATCTCTCCCTACTATACCTGCTATCCCACAGTCACACTCCCTTCCCAGAGACTATTATCCCACTGTTACTATAGGCACCATCTCTCCCTACTATACCTGCTATCCCACAGCCACAGACCCTTCCCAGAAACTATTATCCTACTGCTACTATACCTGCCATCCCACAGCCACCGTCCCTTCCCAGAGACTATTATCCTACTGCTACTATAGGCACCATCTCCCCCTACTATACCTGCTATTCCACAGCCCGAGTCCCTTCCCAGAGGCTCTTATCCCCACTGCTATTAAAGGGCACCATCTCTCCCTACTATACCTGCTATCCCAAATCCACAGTTCCTTCTCAGAGACTATTATCCCACTGTTACTATAGGCACCCTCTCTCCCTACTATACCTGCTATCCCACAGCCACAGACCCTTCCCAGAGACTGTTATCCTACTTCTACTATAGGCGCCATCTCCCCCTACTATACCTGCTATCCCACAGCCACAGTCCCTTCACAGAGGCTATTATCCCCACTGCTAGTAAAGGCACTGTATTTCCCTACTATACCCTGTATTCCACAGTTGCAATCCTTTCAATGGGTATTGAAGTGCTGTTGTCATCTAAGCTACATGTGCTGACCTGCACAGTCAAGAGGTTAATGTGTGGTACATTATTAACTTCTCCCATCAGTAACATTTTCATTGTGCTTTTAGGGCTAAGAGACACTGTACAATGTTTTTTCTGTGCTGGCTGTTTGAAAGACTGGAAAGATGATGATGACCCATGGAAGGAGCATGCAAAGTGGTACCCTGAGTAAGTCAATTCTTTGTAATTTCATTTTTGATTATTTCTGTTCTAGTGCAACCATAATCTTTCTGGTGTTAAGCATTTGCTTACGTTCTATATATTGTATAAAAACGACCTGTCTTCTTGCTGTTTACACAAGAAATACACAAGAAAAGTATCACTTATCAACTTAACAAAAGGTAATCTGCACTGAGCTTTTAACCTGATTTTCTGATATTTGTGTGTCGAAGGGTAGTTAAAATCACAGAGTCCTATGATCCACTGTTTTAAGCCCCAATATTTGTATTATATGGGGAGCTGCTGCCATTTAGGGTGTACATTATAAGGGTAAATTGTATAATACAATAATGAAAATCTTCAGTCAATAAATATGTATTGCTAGTGTCAGACTGGGGTGCAATGGGCCCCCCCAGAGAACCTCAACCCCATTTTCAAAACTAGATTTACTCCTCTCTTCACTTATAGGGGCAAATTTACGCGAAGTGACTAACACTGGCTAAAATTTGCCAGCGTGACGTCATTTCGGTACTTCGCCGATTTATGCTGGCGTCTTTTCCTTTTTTCAGGGTGATAGGCTGCAAAAGAGCATAAAATTTATTTGGGGTAACCGGCTTCCCCCTACATTTCCTAACATATGGCACATAAACTATACACTGGGCTCATGTATAGGGCAATATAACAAATCTATTTTATTTTATTAAAATTCCCTGGGCTTGTGTAATGTAATGTATTTGCTGCAACATATGCGTCCATTTAACTTTAACTTCCCGCTGTAATTTAGCCAACGCTAGCGAAACTTTGCTCTGCTTGCTGAATTAATGCTCGTGCAACTTCACCAGCATTCGGTGCCCTGGATGAACTTCGCATATTAGTGAATTAGCGTTGTCTGAGCGAATTTTCACCTGGCGAAGTGTTGCAAAGCCGTCACTCGTGAATTTTCGCCGCTTAGTAAATTTGCCCCATTTAATCTTAGTCCCATCTCTTCTTTGGTCTCATATAAAAATGGGGAATGGCCACAAGCAGGACCGCCATCAGAAATCACAGGGCCCCATACGACAAAATTTCCTGGGCCCCCTGGGCTGCGCCCACCACAAGCCCCACCTACAGGTCCGCCCTCCCCACCACACAGTAAAAAAATAAAAAAAATATTGGTGGCTAGGGTTCCCACATGTCAATAAAAAATAAAAAGATATTGGTGGTCAGGGCCCCCCATAAAAAAACATTTGTGGCCGGGGCCCCCCATTAAAAAATATTGGTGGCTAGGACCCCACATGAGAAAAAAAAAATTGGTGGCCAGGGCCCCCCCTACATTATAAGAAAATTGGTGGCCAGGGCCCCTTAAACGTCCATGCCTTCCCGAAGTCAGCAGCTCTCAGGGGGCCCGGCTAATCAAGTAAGTGTGGCGTGGCCGGGGCCCCCCCTTACCCTCGGGCCCCCTACAACTCTCCCCCCTGTCCCCCCCGATGGCTGCCCTGGCCACAAGCCTACAAGGCCAACTATTGGTTGAGCAAGATGGCCAACTGATACATGGGACAACTGGGTGTTGGTAACCTGGTAGGCCAGTCTTACATTCTATGTTGCCTTAGCATTTATTATATATTATTACAGGTGTGGGTATCTTAATACTTGTACAAATCTGGATCACATAAAGATCAAAGATGAGAGCCAACTGCAGGTATGGCATTCACTTCTCACTGTAAGTATATATACCAAGGATTATATAATTGATATATGTATTAACAGCCAAAAACACACGCAGTCTTATATAAAGGGTTGACAATCAATCTAAATTCTAATATGCTGTCCAGCATCTTAAACAGCATGCTGTTACTATCCGGATCATGATCAAACCAGAAACCCAACACTCCACAAGGCAACAATTGTAAACACTGTGTTCCCTGCCATCCTACTATTAAATCTGATGTATGTACTTCAGTATGAAATGAAGAAACAAGTATTGGAGATGATCATCATTCAATTAATGAATTAATTATGTTTATTAAAACTGCAGCCTGTTCTCCACCAAGAAAAAACACAGACCAAGACAAAGAGAGGTAAGGGCAGAAAAGTGTATCCATGTTTTTTTTCTCTAAATTGTTATAAGCAAACACAATGGAGTTCTTCTTATTTTTATTATTGTTGAGTAAAATAGTGCTGCAGATTAAGTTGGTATATACAAAAAAAAGCAGAATATTGCAGCCCAGTTGAACATAGGTGGCAAACAACATTAACATTTCTAAAATATAAAAGAATATGTGAGCCCATCTCACGTGAGTCACGTCTCTGCTCTGTGACTGGTTCCAATTAAAATGAATCACAGGAAACCTTGTTACTTGGTTGGTTCTCTCCTTATATAAGTAGATATGCCACCAATGCCCCTTGAGCACAGACCGCTAATGAAGAAGAACCATCTTGTTTTTAATTTATTTGTTACCAATTACATCTTGTAAAATATTTTGTTTTCGTTTTTAGACGTCCCTACAGAAGACTGGTTTCTGGAAGTGACCAAGTTGAGGCATCAGCTGATGGATATGTACAATAACCCACAGTTCACTACATTATCTTCTTTTGATGATTCCTCCAGTTTTTCCATTGATCTGAAATCCCTATTTGCAGATATATCTGTAACTGCCAAAGACACCAAAAATCAGCCTTTTAAGCAGCTGACGTTACCTGATATTCTGTCAGACCTGGTGGATATCACCATGATAGAAGGTGAAGCTGGCAGTGGGAAAACGGCTCTACTGAGGAAGATAGCCATTCTGTGGGCTTCAGGGACCTGCCCCATGTTAAGCAGGTTCATTCTGGTGTTTTATATCTCGGTTCCTTTCATTGAGAAACAACAAACACTCTCTCAGATTATCAGTAAACACTTGACTGGATCATCCACGTCACTCACTGAGGATATTCTGTTGAATATTAAAAAGCAGTTAAAGAACCAGGTCCTGTTCTTGCTGGATGATTACGGCACAAAGGACTTCATACCTGAACCCATAGAAAATCTTTTACAAAAAAACCACTGGAACAGGGTGAGCCTGGCAGTCACAGTGCGCACCGATCAGGGAAAGAAGCTGCGCCAATATGCAAGGACAATACTGAGCATCCAGGATTTCCCTCTGTACAGCTCCATGTATATTTATCGACACCTTTTTTCTCATGACATTCCATTTCTTGAGACATTTTTTAGCAAAATGGGTCTTTCTGAAATATTCAAAGCTGTACTGAAGACTCCTATGTTTACATGTGCCCTTTGTGTCTTTTGGGTTCGAAATCAAAACAGGGAACTATCCAGTGACATATCTGTTTGCAAGGCCTACCTTATGTATACCAAGCTAAAGCACACCAGAGAAACAGAAAGAGTTGAAGCTTTAGTATCATTGTGTGGAGACCTTGCACTTGGTGGAGTCTTCAAGTCACAGTTTGATTTCACAGATGAGGATCTCACTGCCGTTGGTTTATCTGGAGATGATTCTCTAAGCTTTGGACTCCTCAGCAAGTTCACATCACAAAGGTTACGTCCTATTTACAGGTTCTTTTACCCAACATTCCAGGAGTTTATTGCTAGCCAACGGATGGATGACCTTCTGCAGTCAGAAAATGAAATAATGAAGAATAAAGGCTTATTTTATCTGCAAAAAATAAATATATGCTTACATGTTATAGGGCGCTACGATTTTCTAAAATACTGCTGTATGCATACTGCCAAAACAACTTCAATTATCATTTCACATTTGTTTATGTTGACTAATAACCCTGAAGCCACTGAGTCTCAAACAGATACCAAGGTTAACTTGCAACACAACCCAGATGCCGCATTCAATGAAGATGTGGTAGCAATGTTACGCAACAATGATATGAAGTTATACCTTTCATGCATAAAAAAGATCACTCTGAGTTTCGCTTTTGAAGTAATTGCCAAGGGTAACTTCTTGTTTCAGTGTGCACCCATTATATTGCAGTTTCTCAAAGGACAGGATATAACTGTGGATATGTTTTCTCCAGACATGCGTTTTCTTTTATTTCTCAAACTCTTTCCAGAAGGATTGTCGCTCCTTAGGAGTTTGTGCCTATCCATATCTAATCTAAAAAGCAAAATGAGTCCTGTGTCTAATGAGGAATTAGCCAGTATATTTTCTGAGGTTCCAACAGTTGAACAAGACTATTCAATGGCATTTAAGGTAACCCCAGAAAACTTTGGAAAACTAAACCTGAAAAAGTACATGTTTCAAAAACTTAAGGACATATCTGATTTAGATATAGACACAAGTCAACATAAGATTGCTCTTCTCAAGATTGATGTGAATGGCAGCATTTCAGATTTGGACACATACCTTGGCAATCTCTTAGCTTTCCTCTCTCTTGCTGATCACATAGAACTAAGACTGAGTCAGAGTCCTGGATTTATTGAAGCTGTTTGGCCCTGTATTGATCTTTACATCACTTCTTTTGTAAAATGCAGTTTTCATGGAATAGAATTAAATATGACAGAGCAAGATTCGATTCTACAGATGTCTTCACTAGAAAGTCTTCAGATGACTCAAATGAACCCACCAGGTACAGATTGATTTCTTTCTTCAGTATTGCAAGAGGATTACATGAAAAAAATTGATAATGACAGGTCATTTCTTTGAGATAGTTCAATTGTTATTCCGTGACCTTTACTGTGAGTCCTGCAATGCTAAACCCTCTCAATAGATGCCACTGACATTTATGTATTTTGCCTACTGTACTGTTTGACACTCTCTGAAATGTCAGCAGTGGTTCAGGTCCAACAGTGACATTGCCAAATGCTGTTTAGGGCAGATATGAACTGAAATAATTTATTTTGTTTATTTAGTTTGGGGTAAAGGTACATTCAGGCAAGCAACAGAACATTCAGACAAACCTTAAGCTATTTTCTTTGGGGGATATTTGTCAAAGGATGAAAATAAAGTTTGTGCTCTCTATTAACATGTCTAGGAATGTTAATATCTCTCAAATGCTCCACTCTGTTTTCACCCTTCAATAAATATGGCCCAAAAAAATGCAAGTGAAGTGAGATGTGGTGGTTCAGCCTTTAATAATTGTGCCCTCTAGACTGTTTTTCACAGATATACTGCAATATTCAATGGCTCCAAATAGTGAATGACTATATCAGTTATACAATGCGGAAGGCTCTAACTGAAGAGATATTTTTTTTGCTGTGAGGCAAGGTAACAATCTCAGGAGGAACTTAGCCATGATAGAAAATAGCCAGAATGGTAACTTTGATTGCTTTCTGCTCCAAAAGACCTGATTTTACATTTGAAAATAATTTTTTTTGTTTAATGATAACAATTGTAGAAGAGAAGGAGAGGGCAGTACATTTTCCTAAGACAGGAGACCCACCGTTATTGGGTCTCCTGTCTTAGGAACCAGGGCAGTTTCACTAGCCTCCAACTGGTACACATGCACAATAGGACAAAAAGGCATCTAGAAACTAAAGCCAAAGTTCTTTCTCTATTGCGCATGCATGTTATGCATACCAATGCTAATGCATAGCTTGGACAAAAGAACAAAAAAAAAAACCCAGGAGCAATGGTCCAGGTCCTAAACCCAAAACCTAAGGAATTGGAAAAACCATGAAAGGATTAAAAAGAGATGATGGACATTAAGGAGTCTAAAAAGGCCACCAAATTGCCTTAAAATTCCATGATTAAGGCACAAAATGTGTATGGCTTTAGAAAAACGGTTATAAATAAAATAATGTCCTTTAGTATCCATCACCCATTAATTGACTAATGGGACAAACTTTAAATTTAGCTTGATTATAAATATGCAGAATTTATTCTCCTTTGGGGCCTTGGTACTATTTTGCTTCATTGGCTCATTTTGTGGTGTTGCCCAATTAGTGTCAGCCTGGCTCACCAGGGTACCAGGAAAACTTCCGGTGGGCCCAGGTGTCAGTGGGCCTCTTGTTTCTAACCATTTGTCCCATTTCATTGTCATTCCCTGTTTATTTATGGGGACAAAGAGTCATATGAATGGGAGAAAAGAGTATAGTATGTAGTAAAATGAGACTAGGAAAATAAAAAGATTGATTGAGGAGAGGAGGTATAATAGTTTGGAAAGTGGGTCCTCTGTCTAAGATTTTCTGGTGGCATCCTAGTTCAACACTGTGCCCAATGATGCCTAGTTTATCTGATACCTACTACAGCTCTTTAGGCCCAGACAGGTTTTAGGGTGTGCAATCCTGTTATCCTGAAAACACAAAAGATAGAGTTCAGATGCGAAGGCAGTAGTCTGAGAACTTTTCTGGGAGCTCCCTGCTTTTGTAGAACAGGTGGTGTCATTCAACCCAAGCCCTTTTTTCCTTGTTATGTTCTGGGGCACCTTGAATACTGCCATTCCTTTACCACAAATGGGGAATTGAATCCCTCCCCAGACTGCTGATAACATGCCTTTTTTAGCTTTATGTTTTTAGTTATAACTATCTTTGGCTTGTACTTTGCCCTTCTAGAATATCTTCTTTCACATCTGGACAGATTTAATAAGTTAAAGGAGTTAATATTGGATGTGCTCGATCGTAGTGAAGTTGTCAGATTTTTTCCAGACGGATTCAAAGAGCTCAAGAGTCTTGAAAAATTTGTGTTGAGTGGCGTGAATCTGTGGAATGATTCTACAAAATTAGGTGAGTGTGGATTTACTTTGGTACTTTATTGGCCACTATACCTTCATGATTTTATTTTCAGTGACTGGGGTTAGGCCTACCTGAGTGAAGCCCATGGTAGGACAAGGAATAAAAACAAAACAAGGTGCACCAGTCCCAAACCCTCAGCCGAAAAAGTTGAAAAACCATGAAAGGAATAAAAAAAAAAACAGGTAATGGGCACTTAAGGAGTCTATAAATGTCATCCATGATTAAGTGCCTCCTAGGCATGAAATGTGGAAGGCTTTCACATGGATGTGCAATCCTGTTATGCTCAAGATCTCCTGGAAACTCAAAAGGCAATGTCAAAATGAAAAGTCCACTCAAATCGACCAATATCAGCATTGTATTCTTAAAGTAAGATTGCTAAATAAACTTTTCGTCAGCTCTCCAATGTTGGTGACCCAATAAATGCAAGATAATCCTCCAATGGCAATTGCAATTGGTTTGTTTAAATCTGGCTGGCATTAGACCTTGGAGCTGTCAAGGTTGCTTTAGCCTGCAAGCAGGGGTGTCCTTCAGAGATGTTAACATTAAATACAGTCATTTTAGCACTTAAAGGGATGCTGTCATGGGAAAACATGTTTTTTTCAAAACACATCAGTTAATAGTGCTGCTCCAGCAGAGTGCAGCACTCAATTCCATTTTTCAAAAGAGCAAACAGATTTTGTTATATTCAATTTTGAAATCTGACATGGGGCTAGACATATTGTCAGTTTCCCAGCTGCCCCCAGTCATGTGACTTGCTCTTTTGAGAAATGGATTTCAGTGTAGAATTCTGCTGGAGCAGCACTATTAACTGATGTGTTTTGGAAAAAAACATGGTTTTCCATGACAGTATCCCTTTAACAGATGTATACACTCATTTCCTGATTACAAATGTAAAGCCAACATTTCCCCACTTATCCATGTACTTTAGATGACACAAGATGATTGATGGTGATCTGTCAATTAGAATTTTCATTGGTAAATATTGTTGCGTCTGTAACTAATATTGGGCCACCTACTTCAGAAAGCTAGGGTATGAAATTGGCCACTTTTGCCAAGAGTTTCGATGTTTTGGCCAGCGGGTGCACTATTTTCTCCAAACAGATTGCAGACTCATTTTTCAATGGATGTCATTACAGATCTACCACCATTTTCCTATACTGTACGGCAGTTTCCTTCAATATTTAAAAAGCCGTAGAAAGTTAAAACCCAATAATATAATATTTAAAGAAAAATAAAAGCCATTTACAGCATATACCATGTGCCCCTCTAGAGGCCCCATTTGCTCCATTTACACAACGGGGTTGCTGGCAGCCATGTTGATATTCTTTATAATATGTCTAATGGTAGAAAACTAATGTAATTTTTGTGCAGCTATTTCCTTGTCAGGTGTGATAGTTTGATTGCTATATTCTGGTTTCTTAAATGTCTTTACCTTTCATTGCATTTTCAGCCGAATTTATTCCAGCCTTCCCTAATTTGACAAGTTTGCATCTTAAATGTAATCAGTGTCCTGAATTGGAGAGAATTTTGGAAGGTTTGTCCCGTAATGAAAATATTCAGGAGCTCAACCTAGAAGTAATGTTTCCAGATGAAAATGTATTGGCTTCTATGGGTAAGATGCTTCCCTCTTCATTTTACCTTACTCTACTGTAATTTCTCTATAATTACCCATTGCCTTAAATCTAGCAATTGCATATCCCAAACCAAATTCTGGATTTAGTGCTATACATAACACACAGAGGTCTATTTATCAAAGGATGGATTTTAGTGGTTTTAAACCAGGACTAAACTCACAAACTCTAAAACTACGAACATCATGATATTTTATTAAAAATCGAAATAAAAAAGTATGAACAGAAAGTTATGCTTAAAGGGGTTGTTCACCTTTGAGTTAACTTTTAGGCGCCCGTTTACTAAAGTGCGCACAATATTTAGACAGAATTTTTGCCAAATATGTTATTGCCAATTTACTAACCTGCGGTAAATCAAAATTTTGCGAATTTTCTTGCGCAAGAATAATTGCTCGCCAGTTATCGCATTCGCTGAAAATAATGCTACATACACATTAATGCCTGGTTTACTAAACAGCGAAATGCGCTAAAGACAAAATTAACGCCAGAATATTAGAAAAATTTTACCGCCACCTATGTAGTGGCGTAAACGTGTATGAGAGTGATATTCTGAGACAATTTGCAATTGGTTTTCATTTTTTATTATTTGGAGTTTTTGAATTGTTTTGCTTTTTATTCAGCAGCTCTCCAGTTTGTAATTTCAGAAATTTGGTTGCTAGGGTCCAAATTACCCTAGCAACCATGCATTGATTTGAATAAGAGACTGACATATGAATAGGGGAGACCTGAATAGAAAGAAGAGGAATAAAACTTAGCAATTACAATACATGTGTAGCCTTACTAAGCATTTGTTTTAAGATGGGGTCAGTGACCCCCATTTGAAAGCTGGAAAGTGTTAGAAAAAGGCAAATAATTTAAAAACTATAAAAAATAAATAATGACAACCAATGAAAAAGTTGTTTAGAATTGGTCATTCTATAATATACTAAAAGTTAACTTAAAGGTGAACCACCCCCTTAACAATGTGCTAAAAAGTAGGATTAACTCAAAAACCTCCAAAAATTCTATGTTTTTCAAACAATTCGTAGCGAAAAAAATCCGAAATGTTTGAAATTGAGTTAAAATAGTCCAATAGGAACAGCGCAGCTCCCATTGAATTCTATAGGACCTGAACAACTTTTACCTGGCAAAGTCTTGTATTAGTGGTTTTTTACACTTAATAAATCTCTAATTTTTAAAGCTTTTTTTTTTTAAAAAAAAAAGTAAAACCCACAAATTTTTTGACTATTGTTAGTAAATGGGCCCTACAGAGTTATTGCTATTGTTCTCTGTTCCATCATTTAGCCCATGTCATGAAGTGAATGCTCTGTTAATGTTATTATAATAATATATTCACCAATGATGTCTTTTTCTTTGATTTCTAGCTTCTGTTTTACCTTCGATTCCAAACGTAAAACTTTTTAATATTCGGACAATGTATTTTAAGGACATGGAAAAAGCCAGACTATTTGGTAAGTTCCCTTGTTTTATTCCAAAACAATATTAGCACCTGTGAAAGCCAAGACCAAATGTATCACATGAAAATAAGGAATTATTATGTATTATAGATTGAATTGAGTTAGCTAGTGATCAGTTGTATTCATGCAAATGCTTTTCCGCTGTTGCTGAGCTTTATTTCTCAGTTTCCCCTGAATCGTTTATTCAAGAGATTCATGCAATGATACATAGTTGGGCTGGGGTACCATTGCCCTAACACAATATCAAAAATATGTTTCCTTATTTCTACCCTTACTTTTTATTCTTTCTGTTGATATTTGAAACCTTCTCCACAACATCTCTTTTTATATGTTTATTGAGACATTTTTATCCACCTTCTGTTTAACCCTCCCTTCCTAAAAACTACCCATCTGTCTTTTTATTTATTATGCCTTCTCTTTTGATCCAGTCTTTTCTTTTTTTGGCTCTTTATTTTATTTTTCAGTCACCATCCAACCCCCTATTCACCTGCATACCCCCACCTTATGCATGCAGAATAGTTTACTTTACATTCATCAGGATTAATCTCATAGGGAATAAGTTGAAGGCGTATGAATTTAACTTTAACTCTTGTAACACTCGAAATGGTCATATGGTTACCTAGACCTCCTAGGGAAAGGGATATTTCAAAGGGGTGTCACCTTTTAATAATTTTTACTATGATGTAGAGAGTGATATTCTGAGACAATTTGCAATAGGTTTTAATGTTTTATTATTTGTGATTTCATGTTATTTTATCCAGCAGCTCTCCAGTTTGCAATTTCAGCAATTTGGTCCAAATTACCCTAGCAACCATGCCTTGCTTTAAATACGACACTGGAATATGAATAGCAAAGGGACTGAATAGAAAAATGAGTAATTAAAAAGCAGCAATAACAATGCATTTGTAGCTTTACAAAGCATTCGTTTTTTAGAAGGGGTCAGTGAACCCCATTTGAAAACTGGAAAGAGTTAGAAGAAGGCAAATAATTAAAAATCAATAAAACATAAATAATGAAGACCTATTAAAAAGCTGCTTCTATAATATACTAAAAGTTAACTTAAAGGAGAACCTTCCATATAACAAAACCCACTACACCCTACCCTACATACGTAGTCCTCCATTCCTTGCTCCCGCCTGCACAGGTGATAACTCCATTAATTGGCCCATATCCTGTAATTACCCCTCATTGCAGAGTAAGCGCAGTGGAGCTCACGGGTGCCATCTTCTTCTCTTCAATAATCTTTGGAAAGTAATGGGCGTTGCACAGTTGAAGCAATCTTCTGGTTCCGGACAACTGCACATGCTCTGAAAGTGACGGAAACTGCCGAAGATCCAGAAAAAGACCCGAAGATTAGCGAAGAGAAGAAGATGCGCCCGTGAGCTCCATTGCACTTACTCTGCAACGAGGGGTAATTACAGGATATGGGGAGTTATCACCTGTGCGGACTACCTGTGGACTATATAGGGTAGGGGGTAGTGGGTTTTATTATATGGGGGTTGAATTCTCTTTTAAAAGTGAACCACCTTTAAGTGGTATGTCAGATTGTTCAGGTATCTTGTTTTTGGTTAAATGGTGCTGGCCATTTTTCCATAAGCCTTTCTTCTTCAGTTGTAGCTTTGCCATGCCTGGTGCAACTGGAAGAGCTCCACCTACCTGGGGGTCCGGGGATAAGCAAAGTCGCAGAAACAATTATGCAGCAGTTCCAGTACCTCAGAAATCTCAGGATTATATTATTCCCCAGCAATGTGTTAAATGATGCCAGCCTGCTGCAGTTGGGTAAGGTGGTAAAATTGATCCTAAACTGAAATGATTACAATTTGAATACTGAATAATGTACTATTCCTGTGAACTAAAATTCTGTCTTAAGTTTAACTACAGCCCTTGTGACATTCTATCCATCCAACAGACAATATCATCATGGGACCAGTAGCAATACGGATTTTATCATATGATAGGAATATATCCTTCATTAACAGGCAGAACATGAAGATATCTATCAGTTATAATGATTGCTGACACCAATCATAGAGTGGAAAAGGAATCCATAAGTTGCAAAAAAAAAAAACAGTGTTTCTATAGTTTAACATTAATAGTACATAGTAAGTCAGGTTGAAACCATCCATCAAGTTCAACCTTTTAAGCCTATATATATAACCTGCCTAACTGCCAGTTGATCCAGAGGAAGGCAAAAAAACATCTGAAGCCTCTTCAATTTGCTTCAGAGGGGGAAAATTACTTCCTAAAAACCCATCCAACACCTTAAAGCTATCTAATGTATCAGCCAACACTGATTCGGGGAGAGCATTCCACACCTTCACAGATCTCACTGTTAAAAAACCCTTCTGAATATTCAGACGGAACCTCCTTTCTTCTAATCGGAATGGGTGACCTTGTGTCAGCTGGAAGGACCTACTTGTAAATAAAGCATTTGAGAGATTATTATATGATCCCATTACACATAGTTATCACATCACCCTGTATTTTACTTTAATCATTCATTATATTTTGCAAAAACAGGGGTTATTAGTAACAAGGTTATGATCACAGAATTGGCAAGCCAAAATACCAATTCAAGGTAAACCCCTATATGGTGGTCCTAACTATTAACCTCTGGTCATATGTTTTATAGGCTGGCACCTCCCTGCTTGGATGTTTTTCTCTGGAAACCTGTCTCCCAAGCAAAAGCATGTGGTCCAGTTTTTGTAGAGTGAGCACTCTTGGCCAACTATATGATCAAGGATGGCTGTATCTTAGCTAGCTAGGCTAGCTAGGTACTGTATGTTCGTTTGATATCAAGAGCTAGCCATAGGCCACCTAGGGTTTCCACCCGACCAGTATTTCACTGGCCGAGCCTGTAAAATACCAGCCAAGACTTGGGCTGGTATTACAAGTTTACTAACAATGTACTTGCCAGTAAACTTGTAATTCCTAGTTGTCCTGCCCCTGGCCTGCTTCTAATCTGCCTGAAACCCCTCCCTTCTCTCCCCCAATCCCTGCCTACTCATCAGACCTTAAGCGTTTATTCCCTTCATGGCCCAGCCACCCCCAAAATGTCATGACTCCACCCCTCTGTCTTTCAGAAGAGGGAAAATAAGCACACCACCATACTCAGGCTCTTGCCCTTTAAAAAATGTATTATAGCAGAAATGTGGCACAAGCTTTTGGGGAACAACCCCTTCCTCAGGTGAAATACACAATTAGGTAACACAATGCATTAAATACCATGTGATGCATCATATGACCATTTAACCCTTTACCACTTGTTACAAAAGTTCTCAAGAATGTTCATTTATCAAATTCAATCTGATTCATAAACTTCATTGCCTGCAATGTAAAAAAATAAATAATGTAACATTTAAAACACGTTAACACATAAAAGATACACTGTATATTTATAAAAAAAAACCATCATAGACTAAAATTCTCATTTCATGAGAATCAAATCTTTTAATCCATACTGCCTCTCTTTTTAATAATTGTTTCCGCAAAGGTGCATCACATGGCATGAAGGGTCCACAAAGAGAACAAAATTGCATGTCGCAATGTAATATCCTTCATTAGGGTTTAATTGCATAGAAAAATCTTAATTGCGCATTGCAAACCTTTAAGACCTGCTTGAAGGTGGAGTCAACTTTTGGAGCAAATGTAAGTTCATTAAGAAGTTTTATTACATACACTACGCAATGACAATCGCTATCCTACTGTCACAAGTGTTCACAAAGGTAAAATGTTTCATTTTGCGAACAGTTATTCGGATTGCGATGATTTTTCTGTTATCTATCAATATTACATTCCCCCATATGTGTGTATTTCACCTGAAGTTCACATTTCTGCTGTAACAAATGGTTTAAAAGGCAAGAGCCAGAGTATAGTGGCTTACTTCTTTTCCTTATTCTGAAACACAGTCATTATGTTTGGCTTGAAGGCAGCCTGGATTGAATGCACTCTATGTATACAAGTGAGTGGTGTGCTGAAGATCAGTTACCCTCTCCACCCTACCCCCTTACAGGAAAAGGAAAGTAATTTTACGTTGGTGGTGGCAAAAGTTAGGCACACCCAAGATTGTATTTACTTATCTGACACCTGAGGCCGGTGCTCCTATTAGCAAAAAACTGCACTGACCTGGGGTTCTGCCAGCAAGCAACATTTTTTCACATTTCCTGGGACAGACACATGCGCAGTAGAATAAAATAGCAGCTTTTTCATTAAAGGTCAGCTTTAAAAAGCAGGAAGAGGATTGCTGGTGTTACTAACGTGGTACTTGCTGGATGGACTCCTGGCCAGTGCAGTTTTCTGCTCATAGGAGCACTGGCCCTGGGTGTCAGATAAGTAAATACAATCACTTGGGGTGCATAACTTGTGGCACCCCAAGTACAAAACGATTTACCTTCTCCTTTAAGTCATCAGCTGGTACAGCCATAAATAAAAGGTGGCAACTCATAGGTCACCAGAGTTTGGACAGTAAAAAAACCAATATATGAGGAAAACAGGCACAAAGGCATAAGGAGGAGAGTAAAAGAGACAATGGATATATGTGCGCCAAGACCCCTCCCACCCACACACATTAATCCTGTAGCTGCAAATGATTTTTTAAATTATTATCAATGTTGTGAGAATTTCAAAGTGTTTATAGGATGTGTTTTTGTTATTACATCATTAGCCATCTTCTGGTACATCAACACATAAAAGTACAGTATTTCTAGTTTTGTAGTGGTAAAACTGACTAAGCAGGGTATAACAATACTTGTTTAAGCAATGGAAATGGACTTATTCATGAACTAACCCTTTCTTTTTCAGCACACGCAGTGAGAGATGGACATTTAAGCAATACGGAGGAACTAGACCTTTCTGCAAATCATGACATTACGCAGTCTGGATGGAGAGACTTTTTCCAGTTAGTAGATCATTTGCCAAAGCTGAATCGTCTGTTAGTTAATAGATCATATGGCAGGGAAATCAAAACTGATCCTTTAACTTTCATTGCCTTAGTTCAGTGTGTGGCCAGACTTCCTAGTCTGAGGACATTATACATGTATTCTTGGCTCCTGGACGAGAAAGATATAGAAATGTTTAATGACATGAAAAAAAAACATCCCCAGGGAAAGAGTTTGTTGCTCCAGTGGCAGTGGTTCCTACCATTCGCTGCTATTGTAAAGGACTAAATCCTACAGAATATGTTAGTTTATGGCATATGTTTTTTTGGCAAAATCTATAATTCTCTAAGCAATGGGACAGATTCAATTCAATCTCATGATATATACTGTATATATAGCAAATCAAACCCCATTTCTGATCTGTTGGGAAATCAGGGTGGTAGTGAATTTTTTCTCATATTCTTAAATCTGATCCAATATCTGAATATTAATGCCAGTGAACAGTAAGACATTTATGAAAGCCACTGATATCTTCATTAGCATATCATTTAAATGAATCTGTGTGTACAGGTAAAGATATCTGCATTCACACACAAGGTGATAAGCATTTTACCAATTAAAATCATTGGGGCTTATTTGTCAACAGTGCGCAAATTTGTTCATGGGCAGTTACCCATAGCAGCCATTCAGTAATTAGCTTAGCAAGCTGCAAGTAAAACAATGAATGAACCAATTTGAATGGTTGCCATGGGTTACTGCCCATGGGCAAATATGCCCAATGTTGATAAATGATCCACACTGCGGTGGGGTTAAATGACATTTAGGCTAGAGTCAGACTAGGTGGATCTTGGCCTGTAGAGAAACAAAGGCAGAGAATTCGCTTTTCCGCTGCTGCCCTGATTGGTGTGTCTGTACCCAGAAGCATTGTCTCCGCTCAGGTACAGGCAGAAGAGACGGATATTGGCTGCAAAATGTGACTTCTCTAATTTTTTTCAAAATCTGCTTTGTCTGCCATATTGTCTTATGATCCAGACCAGCGATGATTATATTGTGTTGCAGCTGCAGTTGATCTCGGCATCCTCTTGTCATGAAATGCTATTGCAGAATGGACATTGTTGGCCCTTGGTCCTAAATCAGAATATACCAGTGGAGCAGATTGTATTTTTATTCATATTTTGGGCACCATGTATTCATTGTAAGGATGTGACCACGTCTTACATTAGGGTTACCTCCTTTTCTGGAAGAAAATACCAACCTTTCTATATTTTTATCTTTTTTCCGCTAATTAATAACACTTAAGCACATTATTTTTTACCAATGAAATGGCAATCCTATATAAGGTAAAGACTAACATTCAAATATATTGTTAAAAAGGACATTATAAAAGGCAAATGTAATGTCGGAGTTGTTGGCAGCAGATGTATGTACTCTCTGCAAGATAAAAATAAAATTCACCTACATGATGGTAGAAGACATTGTTTTTTATAATCTGTAAGTAACAAAATATATTGCAAATATATCACATATTACATAAATATATTGCAAAAGAAACTGTTGTAGTGATACCTGGATAATGTGCATATTACAATTATAGTTATGTGACAGAAATGCAAAGCTTTAAAGGAGAAGGAAAGGTTAAAACTAAGTAAGCCTTATCAGAAAGGTCCATCTAAATATACCAGTAAACCCCCAAAGTAATGCTGCTCTGAGTCCTCTATCAAAAGAAACACCACATCTCTTTCCTTATATTGTGTACACATGGGCTTCTGTATCAGACTTTCTGCTTCAGCTTAAACATCATTGCCCTGGGCAAGAGCATGCTCAGTTTGCTCCTCTCCCCCCACCCCTCCCTTCTCTACTGTAATCTGAGCCCAGAGCAGGGAGAGACTCAGGCAGGAAGTGATGTCACACCACATTAATACTGCAGCTCCTATTCTAAATAAACAGAGAGTTTCTAGAGCTTTTTACTCAGGTATGGTAAAATATTCTACAGAATAAATATAGCATTCTATCTTGCACTATTGTGGCTAATCTATTGGCAATTAAATACCTCCGTAGCTTTCCTTCTCCTTTAATAATATGCAGTGATGAGTAAATCATACTGTAGCTTTCATATCTGAACCAACAAGAAGGGGTACAAGTGTGGATTTCATGGGTTACTTTACCACTGTTGCTAAACTAGGCAAGGAGTCTTGTGACTGTGGCTGGATGGGATTCCTCTGACAATTCAAGAACATACAACAGAGGCAGAAAACAAGTGATTTTTGCCCATTACCTGTTACAACATGATCATAACCTTGTGACTTTGCACGTACCTGGTATATAAATCTGAGTGACTCCCAGATAATCCCAATGGCTTTACAGGTCTAATAAGGAAGGTTGATTGGATCTTGAAGAAATGGAACCCTAGTTTTGTGTGTTGTTTGAATGTTCCAGGAGCAGTATACTGTAAGCTCCACTGAAGCAAATTCCTTGGCTCTACTCTAAAAGCAGTTTTTTTTTCCAGGCCCACCTTAAAGGAACAGTAACATCAAAAAATAAAAGTGTTTTAAAGTAATGAAAATATAATGCAGTGTTGCCCTGCACTGGTAAAACTGCTGTGTTTGCTTAAGAAACACGACTATTGTTTATATAAATAAGCTGCTGGGTAGCAATGGGGGCAGCCATTCAAAGGAGAAAAGGCGCAGGTTACACAGCAGATAGCAAAGAAGCTCTGTCTGTCTAATGGTGTTATTTGTTATCCATTAGTTAACCTGTGCCATATAGCCGTTTTTCAATTTCCGCCATTGCTCCACAGCAGCTTGTTTATATAAACTATAGTAGTGTTCCTGAAGCAAACAGATCAGTTTTACCAGTGCAGGGCAACAGTACATTATATTTTCATTAATTTAAAACACTTACATTTTTTGGTGTTACTGTTCCTTTAATTCTGATCCACTAAGCAGCTGCTGAGTCGCTATTTCTACGGTTCTTATGGTTAAGTCCAAATATCCAACATTTAATTCACTGCTCAAGTAACCGCAGGCTTCTCTCACTCTGATGTGGTGATTACCCGAAGGTAATGAGACAAACTTCGCATAACTCCCCACATATATCTGTTGGAGTGAAAACTAAGGATAAAATAAGTAACTGCCCACAACATTATATGTGATATTACCATTAAAAAATAAATACTGTGATCATATAATTAACTTTTATATTCAGATTTAGTTGAACACTTTGGACGATTTCAGTCTTATTGCCAGACCATCTGGGCATGTGCGGCCAGTCACTCTGCTCCCCAGACACATAATATCGATAAAATGAGGAATATCGACCCTGATACTGTATGTGGTCACCTTTAGCCACTGCTTTTTATTTTTCAGCTTTCCTGCACTGTACAGGTCAATCCTCAAATATAGTTCCAGGGGAATGAATTTCACACCCAAAGCACCGTAGAAATTAGTGTTAGCTCCTTAAAGTGACGCTGACACTAAAAAAGAACTTTTCAAAATATTAATGTACTCAAAAAATTACCTAAGGGTTATGTTGACTGTTTTTCGCTATTATGTCTGCTTTTGTAATTGTCACTTGAAGTTCCTTAACTTGACTGTTTTGCCAACCTGACTGTCCCTTCTCAGCCTGTCAGTTAGAGTTTCTAATGCTAACAGACTCCTGCTGCACAAATATGGAACCCCCCCTCATAGAGGAACATGGGGGATCAGATAGGTAACGTAAAATCATCAGTAAATACTTTTATGGCAAAATTATAAATAGCATGCAAAGACAATGTTATGATAGGTGTAAAGAAAGGGTTAATTTCAGGTGTAACAATCTCTTTAAGCAATAAACTGATCTCAATTTAGCAGCTATATCTATAACCACATCTCATCTTTGGAAGGAACTGTATTTTCACATACAGTGCTAACAGTTCCATAACTGTAGCCTGAAAAGGAACCTTAAACCCTTAGAATTTGGTGAGCATACAGTAGCTCACAGTGAGTTATGAATGTAAAAAGTTCAACCTTTCAGATGCCACATTCTTTTGATTTTGCCTGACTGCATCTTGCCATTAAAAATACAGCATGGCATTAATCAAAAGGAATATTCACTTAGGGTCTGGCCACACGAGCAGTGGCGTAACTACCGGGGGAGCAGGTGGTGCAATTGGGCCAGGCCCCGCACCCCCTCAGGGCCCCCCCGGCAGCTCGCAGGCCACTGGATTCCGCGCAGACTATAGCGTATGGAGGGGGCGGATGGCCCGGCTGCATGTACTGCGCCAGGGCCAGCCCCTCTAGTTACGTTACTGCACACAAGCAGATTCGGGGAGATTAGTCGGCCCAGCAACATATCTCCTCTTCTTCGGGACGACAATCTCCCCGAACTGCCTTCCCCCCGCTAAAATTAAAATCGCCTGGGGGAAGGCACACGCGGCGCTTAGTAGTCGCCTGAGTTGCCTCACTTCGGGCAACTTCGGAAGGGCAGGGGGAAGGCAGGGGGAAGGCAGTTCGGGGAGATTGTCTCCCCGAAAAAGAGGAGATTTGTCGCTGGGGTGACTAATCTCCCCGAATCTGCTCGTGTGGCCTGACCCTTAAGGAAGGATGGTGGGAGCAAAATGTTGTGCACGACACACACACTATTTGCATGGAATAAGTTACAATAAAAGATTGTTTAACTGCAGCTGGCTAAAAAAAAAAGCCAATCACTGATTGGTTGCTGTGTGTTACTGCCCATGGGCAAATTATTTGCCCAGTGTTCCAGAACCATAGAATCTATGGCATTTTTGTTATCCTGTAGTGTGAAGTGTTTTAAAGTGGCCATTTTTGAACCTGTTAAGATTACAATCTTGGGTCCTTATAGAATTTACACACAATATGATCAATATTATGATGTAAGTTTTTTAAACCATTGTTTTCTGTGGGTGTCACCTGGAGCCACAATTCTACTTGCAAAAAACAAATAAAAATGGTCATGTAACTGGCATGAAAAGGGTTAAAGAACTTGGTTATATTATAACCCAGAAATGTCCCTATTCTGCTATCAACAATGGAGTTACAACAGGGGGAAAAATCCAAAGTTACGCAATGCATTGAAACTTTAAGCCTGTATGTTTCTTTCTCTTCCTCATTTGTTCTGTAAACAGTGAGGGATTCACTTTCAAATTCAGCTGGAATAAAACACCATTGTGTCTCCACTAAGCAGCTCTATATGAAGAGGTGCTTTTGAGGTAGGTAACGGCACCTTTCTTATGCTGGTCCAGGGGAGCAGACCTGTTTGTGAGTTGCCTTAAAGGAATTGTTCAGTATAAAAATAAAAACTGGGTAAATAGATAGGCTGTGCAAAGTAAAACATGTTTCTCATATAGTTAGCCAGAAATGTAATGTATAAAGGCTGGAGTGACTGGATGTCTAACATAATAGCCAGAACACTACTTCCTGCTTTACAGATCTCTTGGTTTCCACTGATTGGTTACTAGGCAGTAACCAATCAGAGACTCGAAGGGACAGCCACATGGGTCATAACTGCTGCTTTTCAATCTGAGCTGAATGCTTAGGATCAATTGCAAACTCATTGAACAGTTATTCTTAGGGCCTGGTGCACGTACAACGGTTTCCACCATGTATTCGTTCACTCACAATTTTCAGATATTGACAGCACCAGTCATGGATTCCTTTGCTTAAAATGCCTTTATTGAGACATGGGCTCAGACCCCGATATACTTGGCCAAGTGTATCGGGGTCTGAGCCCATGTCTCAATAAAGGCATTTTAAGCAAAGGAATCCATGACTGGTGCTGTCAATATCTGAAAGTTATGACCCATGTGCCCCCCTCAAGTCACTGATTGGTTACTGCCTGGTAAACAATCAGCGGAAACCAAAAGAGCTGCAAAGCAGGAAGTAGTGTTCTGGCTATTATGTTAGACATCCAGTCACTCCAGCATTTATAGATCATATTTTTGGCTAACTATATTAGAAATAATTTTTATTTTGCACAGCCTATCTATTTACCTAGTGTTTACTTTTACACTGAACTGTTCCTTTAAAAAAGTCACATTTAACTCTAAAGTAATACATAACCTCAGAGGCACCTTTTAACCCCCAGCAGGAACCAGATCCCTGCTCTTCCCAATAAAATAGTGCTGGGGGGAATTTTATTGAATTATTACAGGAAGAAAGTGTAAGACCTTTTATGATTCAGTACAGTGATAATCTCATTAGCCAAGCCACTTCTTTACTTGGGCAGAGAGCACTACACAGTATAACAATACATTCAAAGGACACACTGGGTGAATACAATAATAAAATATAAATACATAGAAAATAGTTAGGGTGGTGGCAGACAGGAAAATCTTTGCTTCTGCAAAACTAATCTCCCCCAAATGCCTTCCGCCTGGCAAGAATACAAGTCGCCAGCGGGATGTCATACAAAATGCTTCGGATTTCCGAAGTCGCCCTAAGTTGCCTCATGATGAAACTTCGGACTCGGAAATCCAAAGCGATTCGTACTTCGGGTGAAACTAGTGATTCGTATGCCATCCTGCCGGCGACTCGTATTCTTGCCAGTGGGAAGACATTTCGGGGAGATTAGTTGCCCGCAGAAGCAAAGATTTGTCGCTGGGCGACTAATCTCCCCATCTGCCACCACTCTAACTGTACATTCAGGATTCAGTGCTAAGGGGTCGATTTATTAAACCTAAATTTTTTCTGGTCAAGCTTTTTAGGGTGAAAACTCAAATTTTTCGTAGAAAAATAAAAACTCAAATTTTTAGAGATTTATTATACCCCAAAGCTGTCGAGGTCATGTAGACGTCAATGACAGATGTCCCTGAAGTTGTTGAACGTGACATGCGCTGGATAATCCGATAAAGTTGGAGTTTTCATCATTAATATCGAGTTTTTTTCGAGAAAAATTATTGCTAAATGAGTTCGATTTATGGAAGGGAGTTTAGTCGACTTTGTATTAAGAAAAAATTAGATGAGTTTTTGTTTTTAAAGAGACAAGAATAAGGAGGCCTGGCCCTGTAGATCTTACAATAACACAACTGATGGCTAATAACTTATAAAAGTCAGCAGCGTCCCCATATATGAGGTTAAGGTAGTGGATGCGTAGGACAGGCCAGCTTAGAAAGAGCAGGATTGGGCTCCACTGAGTAGTAGTAGTGTGTGTTTAGTTGTCACTCAACTATACATAGAAACCACAACAGTGGCGTAGCTAGCAATTAGTGAGCCCCCTCCCAAGGAACTGTATACCAGCATGCTTCAGATGTGCATGCCTAAAAGATTATATCTGCCCTTCCGCCCCTGATAGGCCTCAAGGGGGTGCGGGTCCAGGAATCTCAATAGAGTCTGGTGATTAACAGCTTGCGCATCAGATGTTAGGGATATGGGTGCTGTGATAACCTAGTCACTAACGGCAAGAGCTGTCTATACTCTCGAAGTTTATCCAGTTGATCATACCTCCCAAATCAGTCCCCCACCACTGAAGAGTCACCCAGCCTAAATAAACGAAAAAAGAATGTGCCTGATGTGCATATCGCTCAATCTGTCGGAGCTTTATCAAAGGCCTGACACGAAAGATGTTAATCACCAGCCTCTATTAAGATTCCTCTGCTAATCTTCATTTTCATTATTAAGCTTTCTGGTCATATTTTTTTCTTTTAAGTTATCATTAAAAGTTATATTTTAATTCTCATTTGTTTGTTTGTAGGCAGCCAGTCCACAAAGCGCCTACCAAATACCCAATTACAGCCATTATTTAGTACCCAAGGGACGTTTTCCATGTTTGTGTTGCTCCTCAATTCTTGTTACATTTGAATGTGTCTCACAGATTAAAAAAAAAAAAAAAGGTTGGGGTTCAGGATCCATTACATGAAGGTGTGCCTAAATGCTAAGACCTATCTTCAGCAGTTTGCATTGAAGGCAATGTATACCTGTTATTTTTTTTTTTATTTCAGAGATCTCTGTAGATTTATATATTAAGCAAGGATGTCCAACTGGCATGTGGCCCGCAACCCTCCCTTATGTGGCCCCCCACCTACCTGCTGTGTTTGCTTACTATGTGTAAGATTTAAAAGTTATCACTACAGAGATTAACTGGCCCCTGTATTGTTTAAACCTCAAATTCACCTCAAAACCTCTATTGTTCACACCCCTAAAGCCCTGTACTGTTCATACCTGAGACCCAGACTGAAGCATTGTTCACCTGTTCACACTTTATACAAAATGCTAATGGGGCACCAGCACTGTGTCACTGTATGTATTACATAATAGAGTGGTCCTGATAGGTTTCACTGTCTCTTGCTCTGTTCTGCCATCCATATGCTCCCTGTGTGTGACATACTCTGCCTGTCTGTGCCCTGTTTCAAAACCGGAAATTCGGCTCTTTAAAGTGACAGGAGCGGCTTTTTGCCGCCCCTGGAAACTTATCTGGCGCTGCCGCCTGAGGCGAGCGCCTCAGCTCGCCTCATTGGAGGAGCGCACCTGCCTGGGTGTGCCCTGCTCTGCTTGTGTGTGCCCTGCTCTGCTTGTGTGTTCCCTGCTCTGCTTGTGTGTGCCCTGCTCTGCTTGTGTCTGCCCTTCTCTGCTTGTGTGTGCCCTTCTATGCCTGTGTGTGCCCTGCCCTGCCTGTGTGTGCCCTGCTCTGCATGTGTGTGTCCTGCTCTACCTGTTTGTACCCTGCTCTGCTTGTGTGTGCCCTACTCTGCCTATGTGTTCCCTGCTCTGCCTGTTTGTGCTCTGCTCAGCCTGTGGAACATAAGCCTGGTATTTGTTCTGGGGGTTTGTTAGAATATGAAAATAAATTATTGTTAGGGGCCCCTAAGGTGTTTAATCATGTGCTGGGGGTAGGTGTGTTATCCAAGGGGAAGAGGAGGCATATGGATTTAAGGGTATGTCTTAATATGACAACTTTTTTCACATATGAGTGATAAGTGATATCCCTGCAGTGAGCACCAACCATTTGGGTTTTTGGTGTGCTACCACAATTAACGTGGACATGATCTTGTGGTAACATGGGTGTGCTTTAAGGTGGGTGTGGTTTAAAAACAGGGAGTGGTCAACACTGGCTTCCATTATTGGCGCTCCACTATGTAGTCCGGAAAAATTTCGGCCCTTGGTACCACAGAAGTTGGACAGCACTGTGTTAGAGTAATGCTTGTCCAGTGAGCGCTGCTAGAAGAAGGCAGAAATTATTAGTATTTTGGTAAAAACACAAATGAAGCCAGATATTAGATAAATCCATAGAAACAAAATAAATGAATCAAGACAGACACATACATATATAAGGGGATCACAAATATGATGCCTCTGCCCCAGTTAGATTTTCCTATAGGTCACAAGGGCGAGGGGGGGTGACACATTGTGCAACAATAATAACTGTATTATAACAGCTGAGGTATATGATTGCATAAATTAAATGAAATATTACTTCTTCTTTTCTTCTTAGAATTGCACAAAATATGGGGGTGGGTTGTAACTACTCCAGTGTAAATCTATTGAATTCTACCACTCCAGACAGTGCTCCACTAGATCGTGTGATAATGTGGTCTGTTAACGATGTATTGATAAAGGCATCTGAAATGCCTAAAGGCTTGGTGAAGTGCAGTGCAGAGAAGTCGAAGTTGTACTGCCTGTGCAGAAATGACTACAGGGGGACGTACACCCATCTTTTGGAGGTTTTCCAGCAACATGCTGTGCTGACTTTTTAGAGTTAACTTTTCCCCAGTAGAATTAAAGGAACAGTAACACCAAAAAATAAAAGTGTTTTAAAGTAATGAGAATATCATGTACTGTTGTCCTGCACTGGTAAAACTGATGTGTTTGCTTCACAAATACTACTGTAGCTCATATAAACAAGCTGCTGTGTAGCACTGGCGGAAATTGAAAGAGGTTATATGGCAATGGTTAAATAGTGGATAGATTACACCAGTATGTTCAAAAGAGCTTATTTGCTATCTGCTGTGTAACCTGAGCCTTTTCTCCTTTTAATAGCTGCCCCCATTGCTACACATCAGCTTATTTATATAAACAATAGTAGTGTTTCTGAAGCAAACACAGCAGATTTACCAGTGCAGGGCAACACTGCGTTGTATTTGTATTACTTAAAAACACTTTTATTTTTTGATGTTACTGTTCCTTTAAGGCAGTGATCCCCAACCAGTAGCTCGTGAGTAACATGTTGCTCACCAACCCCTTGGATGTTGCTCCTAGTGGCCTTAAAGCAGGTGCTTGAATTCTTGGCTTGGAATCAACTTTTGGTTGCACTGAATGTACTGCCAAATAAAACCTTCTGCAGTCTGCCAGTCCACAGAGGGGCCACCTAATAGCCAATCACAGTCCCTATTTGGCCCCCAGGAACTTCTTGCATGCTTTTGTTGCTCCCCAACTCTTTTTATTTTTGAATGTGGCTTACGGTTAAAAAAGATGTGGGACCCCTGCTTTAAGGCATATTTAAGGGAGTGAAATATGTTATGCTAGCGAAAAAATCCTGTGCAAAGATGCTTATGAACGTATATATATATATATATATAAATATAATGATAACGGTCCCAGACCGAGACCGAAACGTCGACCCTTGCAATGTGCTTTTAAACTTTGATAATAAATTAATATTTTTTTTAAAGTTACGGTGTGCTCTGCTTACTACCCTGGACATGTGAATATTCGAGATCGCAGCAGCACCCGGTCAATATTGAGCTAGAGGAGTGCGAGAGACCCTTTTGGTTATATATATATATATATATATATATATATATATATATATATATATATATATATATATATATATACACACGTACCATTACTGTATATCACTTATCCCTCTGACCACTTGAACGCCTCCTGTTCTTTAAATTCAACTTCATGCTTTGCCAATGAGCTGTGCAAGATTAGAGCTTTCTGTGTATTCAGTTTATCAAAAGTAAATTACAGAGTAAAGCTGTTAGTGTTTCGGAGGCTGATATTATGGAGTACAGATATTTTGACATAACATATCTTTATGTGGATGTGTGTTTGCATTAAATAAAGTACCACATGACACAGTGCAAATATAGCTATAAAGCTTGTGCTTGTCTCTGCACTGATAGACACGGTGCCAGCTGCACCCAGCGGTGACTCACTTCCTAACAGCCCGGACTGGAGACTCATCAGGGCCATACTCCCATTTACCAAAAGAAACCAATTAACACAGTATGGAGCTTAACTAATAAAAGAGACAGTTTGTTGGGCACATTAACACAAAAAAACATAAAGTAGAGTGTTAGAAAGTATACCTCACAACAAGTGAATCTTTTTATTATTTGGATCTCCACGCCTTAAGTGAACTAGAAAATGGAGTCTATGGGAGATGGCCTTCCTGTAATTTGGAGATTTCTGGATAACGTGTTTCCACATAATGGATCCCATACCTGTGTATACGGGAAGGCCATCTCCCATTCCATTTTAAGCAATACAGTGAAACCTAAATGTTTTATCCTCTGATTTTACATGCATAATGCATTTTCATGATTTTATTTCTTCCTGTATTTTACACCACTGTTCTGGTCCCCTGCAAAACATAAATTGGAGGTTCTACTTTATTTCCTTTTTCTCTGTAATAATAAAACGGTACCTTGTACTTGATGGTAACTAAATTACAGAAATTCATTGGTGGCAAAACAATCTTATTGGGTTTATTTCATGTTTAAAATAATATTTAGCCAACTTAGGGCATGATGATCCTAATAACAGAAGATAATAATATCAAAGATCCTATACCATAAATAATAATAAATAAATAAATAATTTATTTATTCACGTCACATCCCATTTTGTTTAGGACTAGTTGCCAGATCTAGGCTGCAAAGCTGAAATAAATGTGCTATAAATTGTCTTGTCTAGCCATTGATAGAGTATGTGCTCAAAACGTTTGGTCTTTTGTTAACCATGTTTGCATCCTTTTTGACTGATTAAAGACCTCAACGACTTCATCTCAAGGTTTGCAAACATTTGCAGCATATGTAATTGTGTAAATGTAAAGGTTTTAACGCAAAACCTTTCCTTAGTTAAAATGCTCAATGTAATATTCGCCAACAACTGATTTCACATGGCAAGCAGTGCTAAATATTCACAAACATGCCATTTTAAATAACGTTTGCGACTTTTAATTACATTCTCCCCCATTTTGTCAAATGCCCTATAGCTCTTTTTGCTGAGTAGCTCATTGGTTCTTTGATTTATCCAAAATGAAATCAAGGACATGCTAATTGAGTTGGGTTTTCTGGTTAACTAACCTGGACAAATTTCTAATCTGACAATGAACCTCTACTCTGTGTTATTATCTTATATTTGTTATTGCTAACACATTATTAACAATCAGTAACTTTTTTTGTTGAATGTAGACGATGGAACCAAAGGAGCAGCAGACAGACCCTGGAGACCAGGCTATTGATGCCATAATTAATGAATATGACACAACTGACTTGATGGGAAAATTTAAAAATATGTTTCCTTTTATTAGTCTTAATTTTCAGAAATTTTTTGATGTAAAGAATCAAGAACATGCAGCTATACGCCAGGCATTCGGAAAGGGCTACAAGTTTGAGATGAGAAGCGAGGCCAGGAGACTGCAGTCTTTCCTCTCATTAAAGCAATCCTCATTGTGGTGTCCAAAGGCAATGGCCAGGGCTGGGTTTTATTTCACAGGTGTGGATGTGAGTGTTCAGTGCTTCTGCTGTGGGCTTGTTATTTGCACTGGTAGCATTCAAACCTTACCATTAGAAAGTCATACCACGCATAATCCGTGTTGTGGGTTTCTACAAGGGAAAGATGTTGGCAACATTCCTAAGTATGAGATACGTGTACAGAAGCCTGAAGTTCCCCAAAGGGATTTGCAGGAATATGCAGCAGAGGAATCTAGGTTAAACTCCTTCAAGGACTGGCCCTTCTATGCCAGGATTCAGCCTGACAAACTTTCTGCTGCCGGGTTCATCTTTACAGGTGAGAAAGCATAAATATATCATTATGTGCCAATTAGATTCATGGTGAGCACTAAACATATCTATAGGGAATGCACCCTGCCTATATGTTTACTCTTTAATCAATTTTTTAAATTAACTGTTACATATTTCTATATATTTGTCACAACGTCTGAAGGAAAGGAGCTGGAACTGTGAAAAGTGTTTAAATTGCATAATTAAATTTCCCCTAAAAGTATCTCTTACTATGTTGCAAAAAATGGTAGTCTGCACTGAGTCTTCATCTTTTGTGCTTTTTGCAAGATTTCAATGTATTGCAGTGCAGCTTTCAGGCGTGACATTCTAACCTCTGTTTGGTTGCTACAGTTTGATTACTATAGTTTCAATGTGTTATTTGGTTGCTTGTTTCAGTGATAGCTTAATATATCTTAATATATCTTATCCTATAGCTTGTTCAACTTGGACACATGACTAAGTGAGGAAAAGAATTTGAACATGGCAGAGTTAGCTTCATCTCTTTGGCATCAGAGTTCTCATTATCTCTTATCCATTTTTAGGAATCAAAGACACTGTCCAATGCTTTTTCTGTGCTGGGTGTTTAGGGAACTGGGAAGAAAATGACGACCCCTGGAAGGAACATGCAAAGTGGTTTCCTGAGTTAGTCCTTGTTCTCTTTTATTTAGGTTTTTGTGAAGAGTTTTAGCAGAAACCTGGTCCCTGCCATCCCTGGTCCCACTTACAGATGCCCAGACAAACATACAGACTTTAAACTAGTTTTGCATTTTTAGTTTTAAATGATAATGGTATTGTAGAGCAGTGTCACAACCAAAAGTGGGTCCTAGCAGGTAGAACTAACGATTTACCTGTTAATATGACTTAGACAGTGGTATTCTAAGTAGGGATGCACCAAATCCACTTTCTTGGATTCTGCCAAACCATCGAATCCTTTGCAAAAGATTCCGGGAATAACGAACCGAATCCTAACCCTAATTTGCATATGCGAATATGCCAAATCCATATGCAAATTAGGGGTGGTAAGGGGAAAAGATTTTTTACTTCCTTGTTTTGTGACAAAAAGTCACGTGATTTCCCTCCCCACCCCTAATTTACATATGCAAATTAGGATTTGGTTCGGCTGGGCAGAAGGATTCGGCCGAAACCGAATCCTGCTGTAAAAGGCCGAATCCCGAACCCAATACTGGATTCAGTGCATCCCTAATTCTAAGACAATTTGCAATTTGTTTTGTTTTTCTTAACCCTATTTCCTACACAATACTGAGCAACACATTGGCAAACATGTTGATGTTCCATAAACCAAAGAGGAGGTGCCAGCACATACAAAAAGTATTGCATTGCATATGTATTGCAACAGAAGTTTTCCTGTAGATGTTCTGACTATGAATTTATTTTTCCAAAGGTGCAATTTCCTTGCAAGTATCAAAACGGAAGATGAAGTCAACCAGTACATCTCATGTTATAAGGAATTCTCTGGCTATACGGTAGGGCCAGCGTGTAAGACGTAAGATTCACTCCTTATCAGGCCCTCCAGCTGGAGGTGCAACTACAGAGGAATGAGGCCCTACAGCTGCAGGGGGCCCAGGAGGTATAGGGGGCCCCACGAGGTCCTAATTAATGAGCAATATAAATATATATCATCTGCTCTGCCTATAGTTACCCCACTGCTTATCATATTGAATGGCTTGGGCTGATCTTTCTGAAACATCACTGCTGAAATTGCAGTTAGGATTAAATCTGTGTACCATTACTGTGCCACATTGACTCCATATAAAAGCTTTCAGATTACATGACACTAATTATAATGTTACATGTTTTGGTACTTTAGGCTCATGTGCAAAACAAGCAGCACATACTGTCATGTACTGACAGCAAAGAGTTAACTTGCCAGACAGCATTATTATTGGTTGCCGGCACTCACCTCCGACATTCGATAATTTCGCCGGGTGCTAACCCAATTCAATATCAAGTCCAAAAGTAAAAGGAAGCACTCACGGCATAAAGGTTGTTAGAAATCCTTTACTGAATCATATAAAGATCTACGTGTTTCGGTACCTCAAGGGACCGTCATCAGGATGTGTAACCAGGATTTGTGACCTGATGACGGTCCCTTGAGGTACCGAAACACGTAGATGTTTATATAGGCCAAGCCATTCAAGCTAATTGGAAATTATAAAAGCGGATGAACATTTTGGGGACTTTGTGACAGGTTTTTGTAGGGGTCAAAACCTTCGGGACCTTTTGGTGTGGGGGACCCAGTGAATTACTATAAGGGAAAGAATTCAGTAACATCCTGGTTACCAATCAATAAGTGGGGATGCTATAAGTGCCCTTCATGTCCGTCTTGCCGATATATGACCCCAGGTACTAGCTTTGTACATCCTCATATGAAACATAGATACAAACTCCGACATCATATCACTTATACAACAACCCATGAAATTTATCCGATTACTTGCCCCTGTGGATTGTCATATTTCGACAAGACTTCATTTTAAGGCTGTGTATGGATGCTCGTAGATCTGCTATAAATACAGCTTTCAGCCATCAGAAAACAACCAAGCCAGTTGATAAACACTTCTTGGAGACTTGGCATAGGTTGCCCACATTTAAGTTTATAATCATTGCTCATGTTCCCATGACCAGGAGGGGTAGAGATTGTTCACGCCTCTTGTTGCAAGGTGAAACATTCTGGTTTAAAACTGACTTCATGCTAAATAAACGTTGCAGAACTCTGTGCGCGTGACTACTGCATCTCAATCTCTCGCTCTCTCTATATACATATATATATATAGAACAACTTTCCCTTTACAACTAATATGACGTGTGCTATAGACAGGGATATTCTTAAACATTTGCAGTTATGATTTTTCGTTGGGGTACAACCTATACAGCCGTGACGGTTTGCACCTCAATGGAAGGGGGTCCGCGGTGCTAGGGGAAAGAATGGCTAAGAGGTTGGAGGAGTGTTTAAACTAGGCAAGAGGGGGTGGGTGAGATAAAGGATTAAGGGGAAGCTAGGGTAGACGGGGCAGTGGGGTTAGTAAGGGGTCATGGGGGAGGAGTAAGGGGGGCATACAGTTTACCAGCTAAGGAGGTCCCTCTGTTACAAGGAAAACAGAATAATACTAACTTAACGTATAATTCTTCACTAAGTAATGCAAATTTCAAAAGTAAAAGTAGTAACCTCCGCTGTATGCTGGCAAATGCACGGAGTTTGTCAGGTAAAATGGGAGACCTGGAATTAATTGCATGCTCTAAAAATTATGATATAATTGGTATCACTGAGACCTGGTGGTATGAAACATTTGACTGGATTGTGAATTTAAATGGTTACACCCTTTTTAGGAGGGACAGAGGGATTAAAAAGGGTGGAGGAGTGTGTTTGTATGTAAAGCCTGAATTAAAGCCATGCGCTAAAGAAATAACAATAGCTGGCACTGGTGAGGGTGTAGAATCACTCTGGGTAGAGATTTTGACTGGGTTCCATGCAGGATGCTGCCACTTTGCAGAGTGATTTGTCTAAACTGGAAAACTGGGCAGAAAACTGGAAAATGAGGTTCAATGTTGATAAATGCAGGTTATGCACTTTGGCAAAAATAATATAAATGCAAGTTATACACTAAATGGCAATGTGTTGGGAGTTTCCTTAAATGAGAAGGATCTAGGGGTCTTTGTAGATAACACGTTGTCTAACTCTGGGCAGTGTCATTCTGTGGCTACTAAAGCAAATAAAGTTTTGTCTTGCATAAAAAAGGGCATTAACTCAAGGGATGAAAACATAATTATGCCTCTTTATAGGTCCCTGGTGAGGCCTCATCTGGAGTATGCAGTGCAGTTTTGGACTCCAGTCCTTAAGAGGGATATAAATGAGCTGGAGAGAGTGCAGAGACTAAGTGCAGCTAAACTGGTTAGAGGGACGGAAGACTTAAATTATGAGGGTAGACTGTCAAGGTTGGGGTTGTTTTCTCTGGAAAAAAGGCGCTTGCGAGGGGACATGATTACACTTTACAAGTACATTAGAGGACATTATAGACAAATGGCAGGGGACCTTTTTACCCATAAAGTGGATCACCGTACCAGAGGCCACCCCTTTAGACTAGAAGAAAAGAACTTTCATTTGAAGCAACGTAGGGGGTTCTACACAGTCAGGACAGTGAGGTTGTGGAATGCACTGCCGGGTGATGTTGTGATGGCTGATTCAGTTAATGCCTTTAAGAATGGCTTGGATGATTTTTTGGACAGACATAATATCAAAGGCTATTGTGATACTAAACTCTATAGTTAGTATAGGTATGGGTATATAGAACTTAATTAAAAGTAGAGAGGGGTGTATGTATGGATGCTGGGTTTTCATTTGGAGGGGTTGAACTTGATGGACTTTGTCTTTTTTCAACCCAATTTAACTATGTAACTATGTAACTATGTTAGTCTTCATTTATTCATTTTTTTATCATTAACATTTGTTATACAGCTTTACAATTTGGGATTTCAACCGTTGTTCCACTGCTAGGGTCCCATTTAAATTAGCACCCTGGCAGCAAGATAAGTCGGATGATACTGCCTGCAAACCAATACTTATCTAAACAGAACACTGCATAGAGAATATATATATATTTATTTTATATTCTGTCTTTTTATGTTTCTAGAAGGCAGTAAATTCCAGAACATCTTTGAAGATGAAAAAGTACGCTTGGAATCATTTCAAGGATGGCCTGAAAATGCCCACCCTGACCCCAAAAAACTTGCTAGAGCTGGATTTTTCTACAAAGGTTACTTTGTTGAGGTTTTGTATTATGCCGCCTGTACACAGAGACAGGCAATATAACCCATGATCCTGTTGATGTACAATACCAAGCAACTCCCGCCAACCTTAGGCTTTCATAGATGCTGGATGATGTTTCAACAGCTGAAAGGCAACAGATGCTGTCAAGCCAAATTCTATTATATGCACCATCTAATGTTTCTATACTAATTATGGATCAACAATAGTGTTTAGCCGCACACCACTTACTTACTTGCTGGGTGCATCCGTATCCCTGGCAGCCTCCAAGCCAAATATTATACAGATATATGAAGTGGAAAGGAGCACACCAAAATGTCCAGGCAATGCCTTAATTCATATGCAGATTTATTGAGTGCACAAGCTTTCGGGGTCAGAACCCCTTCCTCATTGCACCTGAGGAAGGGGTTCTGACCCCGAAAGCTTGTGCACTCAATAAATCTGCATATGAATTAAGGCATTGCCTGGACATTTTGGTGTGCTCCTTCCCACTTCATATATCTATACTAATTATCCCACAAACACAGTCCCTTCCCAGAGATTATTATCCCACTGTTACTATAGGCACCATCTCTCCCTACTATACCTGCTATCCCACAGTCACACTCCCTTCCCAGAGACTATTATCCCACTGCTACTACAGGCACCATCTCTCCCTACTATACCCACTATCTCACAGTCCCTTCCCAGAGACTATTATCCCCACTGCTACTATAGGCACCATCTCTCTCTACTATACCTGCTATCCCACAGTCCCTTCCCAGAGACTATTATCCCCACTGCTACTATAGGCACCATCTCTCCCTACTATACCTGCTATCCCACAGTCACACTCCCTTCCCAGAGACTATTATCCCACTGTTACTATAGGCACCATCTCTCCCTACTATACCTGCTATCCCACAGTCACACTCCCTTCCCAGAGACTATTATCCCCACTGCTACTACAGGCACCATCTCTCCCTACTATACCTGCTATCCTACAGTCACACTCCCTTCCCAGAGACTATTATCCCCACTGCTACTACAGGCACCATCTGTCCCTACTATACCTGCTATCCCACAGCCACAGTCTCTTCCCAGAGACTATTATCCCACTGCTACTATAGGCACCATCTCTCCCTACTCTACCTGCTATCCCACAGCCACACTCCCTTCCCAGAGACTATTATCCCACTGTTACTATAGGCACCATCTCTCCCTACTTTACCTGCTATCCCACAGTCCCTTCCCAGAGACTATTATCCCCACTGCTACTATAGGCACCATCTCTCCCTACTATACCTGCTATCCCACAGTCCCTTCCCAGAGACTATTATCCCCACTGCTACTATAGGCACCATCTCTCCCTACTATACCTGCTATCCCACAGTCACACTCCCTTCCCATAGACTATTATCCCACTGTTACTATAGGCACCATCTCTCCCTACTATACCTGCTATCCCACAGTCACAGTCCCTTCCCAGAGACTATTATCCCACTGTTACTATAGACACCATCTCTCCCTACTATACCTGCTATCCCACAGTCACAGTCCCTTCCCAGAGACTATTATCCCACTGCTACTATAGGCACCATCTCTCCCTATTATACCTGCTATCACACAGTCACACTCCCTTCCCAGAGACTATTATCCCACTGCTACTATAGGCACCATTTCTCCCTGCTATACCTAACTACACCTGGGGTTATTATCTCCACTTCTAATATAGTCATTGATGTGCTATTGTGCCTAATGCTACTGGAGCTGCAGTGTTGTCTGTGCAAATTGAATATATAGTTCATTAACTTCTCCCAACCTTTTCCTACAAACAACTATAGGGGTACTACATTTGCACCACCATTATTTATTTTTCTTTGTCATTTGCAGGACAAAGAGACACTGTCCAGTGTTTTTACTGTGCTGGCTGTTTGGGAAACTGGGATGAAAATGATGACCCGTGGAAACAACATGCTGAGTTATTCCCAGAGTGAGTTATTTCTCATTTATTTTAGCTTTGGGTTCTGTTCAAGTAAAACTTTGATTTTTCTGCTGTTATGCTTTCACTTGAGGGTTAGCACAAAATCCGCCAGAGCGGCTCCTATGAGGAGTGGTGCAGAAGAACTACTGGCAGCTATTGTAGTAAATGTGTCCTAGATGAACTTCCATATTGATATTGTTTCCTGTTAATATATGTGGTGGGTAGTGATGAGCGAATCTGCACAAAATTCGCGAAACGCATTGAAGTCAATGGACGTCCAAATTTTTTTACACACAACAATTTTTTACATGTATGACAATTTTTCTTGCTCCAAATGCATTAAAGTCAATGGAATTTTTTTCTTGTGGCAACTTTTTTGTCTCTGCGACTTTTTTATCCAAATACATTAAAGGCAATGGGCGTTTTTTCTAATGGCAACTTTTTTGTACCTTCGACATTTTTGTCACTGAGATTTTTTTGATGCGCCAATTTTTTTGTTTCAGTTTCGCATAGAAAATGTGCAGATGGCGAAATGCAGAATTTCACCGTGAATCCATGGCTGGCGAAAAAATGTGCTCATCACTAGTGGTGGAGGGTATAATTACAATTGCACTATATAGCCTCAGGTGCTGCTGCAGTTTGGGCTGTACTGTATATGGTTACATACTATAATATAGCAATTGAAAGGCTTTAGTAACAAGACATATATTGCCTCAACTATTATTATATATCTTTACAGGTGCGAGTTTCTAAAATCTTTTACAAACTTGGACCCAATAGATTATGTCCTAATGCAGGTAAGTCATTCACTCCTCTCTGTCCAAAGCTTTTTCTCTGTTTTTCCTAGGCAGGATAGGAATTTTAAATAGAAGCTATATAATCCATGAAAATAAAGAGGAAACAGCTATAGAAACATGATATAATACCGTAACGGGATCCCTTATCAGAAAACCCTTAATCAGGAAGTTCTAAATTACAGAAAGCCTATTTAATCAAATAATTCTGAAAAAATATTTCCTTTTGCTCTGTAATAAATAAATATTATACTTGATAGTTACAAAGCTGCAGAAATCCATATTGGTATTCCAATATGTTTAAATTACTCCTGACAGACCTAATGGAGAAAAAAAACTTCCAGTGCTCAAAATATATTTTACAAAAATTTGAGGTGTTAGTATCACATTTTGGGCAAAATATGTAAGTTCATGTGACACATCAATGCACCTCACTAGAGTTTCTGAACAAAGGGTAAGTGAACCACTCAGTTGCACATTAAGCACCATGTTGATGGGAGCTTAATAAGTAAAAATGCTCCTAAAGCTTCTGAGTACAAAGGGTAAGTCGATAAAGTTCTACCACAGGGTCATCACACATAATGCACATTGCTGCTAGGAGTTTAAAGAGTTTTAAATGTTTTTAAATGCACTTTAGTACACAGTAGAGAGTGTAGGACTCACGTTAAATGAGGGGCCTTGACGAAGCATGTGAGCTTACATATTATGGCCAAAATTTGGTACTAACACCTCAAACTTTTGTAAAATGTATTTAAATGGTTTCACACAGGCTGAATTTGAGTGCTGGAAGTTCTTTCTCTCTTTTGTATGTGCAAATAATGGCTACATCATTTATATCACATATCATTTGTACAAAGTGGTCAACTCCAGAGTATAGGTTATCTGTGTGCTCAGGATTCTTCTTTGTTTTGTGTATCTAATGTATGGAGCATGCCCAAGCATTCCGGATAATAGATCCCATACCTGTGTAGTGCTATAGTAAACTGACTTGTGCTAGGACAGTTTAGCTACTTTCCTTGGTGGGCTGAGACCACCGATGAGCTCTCTTTCTCAGGGGTAAGCCCTCGCAGCGGGGTGGAGGCAAGGGTGTAGTGTAACTGTAACCTGATGCGATAGCACAATGATGGGCGCCAGTAGTTCTTTAACAGTTGAAACAAGAACAGTATTTATTGAACAGTAGCACAGAGATCATTTTGCACATTGATCCACAATGGAGTATAGAACATACACAGCAGCATAAAGGAAGCGTATACTCACAGCACGTATAGGCTGAATCCCCACAGGCTAGGGAATAAACAGCAGAGAGTAAGTTGACAGCATGTGATGGGTATTACCCGGTTTTCAGGATATCTTCCAGTGGCAGACATGGGGAACTGCTGACATCCCTATCTCAACACTTGGTTCCTTACTCTGGGTCAGTAATACCCTGGGATCTTAATCCCTCTAATCTCCTCGGCGGAGCCTTGAGCTGCTCAACTAATTAACCTCTCTATCACTCCTAGAGCGATCTATAAAACGAGTATAGCTGTCTAATTACTAGGGCCAAGGCGCCTAGGGTCAGCACTACCCATTCCCTTCCAGCCTGCTTGGTTGGGCTAAAGCAATGGACCCAGAGCACATGGTTCCTAAACCTTTTATACTCTGGCACAGTGCCTCTAGAGTACACTGTGTGAACTGCAGGGGTTACATAAGCACAAGGTCCCCATAAGGACCCACTAAGGTGTCCATATTACTAGGGATGTGCCTGTCTGTAATGTGTAAGGGTGTCTAAGATTTTCACATCCCTACACCTGTTATAATATTCAAACTCAATGCAGCTAGTACTGTAATCAGAACTGAACCCAGGCCCCAGCACTGAACTGTACATGCTGTTGTTTCTACACTGTATAAAATGCATCGAGAAATGAAGTAGCAAGAAATGATGATGCTCTTAACCATGAACATTAACCATTTTTAATCGAGGGTTTATTCATCTCTGCAGCTTGTTCCCCACCAGGAAAAAATAAAGACCCCTAAAAACAGTGGTAAGTGCAGAAAGCAAACTTTTTTAAGTTTATCTCGTAAAAGTCCCTCAAAGAAAAGAGTGGGTATATTCAGCCCACTGACTCTATAGCCAGGTACTCCTCTGTGATTGTCTAATAAAAGGGGGGCTTTTTTTGTTCCCTATCAAGCTGGCTCACTGATTGTATAAGCCAGGATTCAGTGTTACCAGCTCACCCAATGGTGTAATAATGCCACGTCTCCCCTCCAAAAAAAACTTCAGAGGAGTCTGCCACACTGAAGCTTCTACCTGGCCCTACAACCACCACATGCTCTATCGCATTCCTACCTATTAGAGTAGGTAAACAGTGGCGTAACTATAGAGGAAGCAGACCCTGTGGTCCAGGCCCTCCTGCAATCGTGGGGTCTGCTACCTCTATAGTTACGCCACTGAGCTCACCTTTTGTGAGCCTAAGAGAAGAGATGAAGTGGTTTTAAAGGGGTCGTTCACATTTGAGTTAACTTTTAGTATGATGCAGGGTATTCTGAGACAATTTGCAATTGGTTTTCATTTTTTATTATTTGTGGTTTTTGATTTATTGAGCTTTTTATTCAGCAGCTCTCCAGTTTACAATTTCAATCTGGTGACTAGGATCCAAATTAACCTAGCAACCATGCATTGATTTGAATAAGAGACTGGGATAGGAATAGGAGAGGCCTAAATAGAAATAACAAGTAGAAATAACAATATATGTGTAGCCTTACAGAGCATTTGTTTTTTAGAATGGCTCAGTGACCCCCATTTGAAAGCTGGAAAGAGTCAGAAGAAGAAGGCAAATAGTTAAAAAACTATACAAAATAAACAATGAAGACCAATTGAAAAGCTGCTTAGAAATGGCCATTCTATAACATAAGTTAACTTAGAGGTGAACCATTTCTTTAAGTATTGTTTATTTATTTCATTACAGGCAGCCTCCTAAAGTCTTGTGGTATCCAAAAAATAACTAATAGCAGTTCTGGGGTGCATTATTGTCCTATTTTTTTTATTTTGGTAAGCAGGGTATGAGCAGTTTGGTCCTGTAATAGTTAAATATCCCTGTAATTCCTTGTGAATTGGTCCTTAACATGTGAATGTTTTGCTGTTTTCCATTTATATTTATTACGTAAATACAATTACCAATTACACCTTCTAAACCAACATCTTTTTTCCCCATTTATAGATTTAGATGCTCCTACAGAAGACTGGTTGACCAAGTTGAGGCATCAGCTGATGGATATGTACAATAACCCACAGTTCACTAAATTACTTTCTTTTGCTAATTGCTCCAATGTTTCCATTGATCTGAAGTCCCTATTTGCAGATATATCTGTAACTGCCAAAGACACCAAAAATCAGCCTTTGAAGCAGCTTACGTTACCTGATATTCTGTCAGACCTGGTGGATATCACCATGATAGAAGGTGAAGCTGGCAGTGGCAAAACGGCTCTACTGAGGAAGATAGCCATTCTGTGGGCTTCAGGGACCTGCCCCATGTTAAGCAGGTTCATTCTGGTGTTTTATATCTCGGTTACTTTCATTGAGAAACAACAAACACTCTCTCAGATTATCAGTAAACACTTGACTGGATCATCCACGTCACTCACTGAGGATATTCTGTTGAAAATTATAAAGCAGTTAAAGAACCAGGTCCTGTTCTTGCTGGATGATTACGGCACAAAGGACTTCGTACCTGAACCCATAGAAAATCTTTTACAAAAAAACCACTGGAACAGGGTGAGCCTGGCAGTCACAGTGCGCACCGATCAGGGAAAGAAGCTGCGCCAATATGCAAGGACAATACTGAGCATCCAGGATTTCCCTCTGTACAGCTCCATGTATATTTATCGACACCTTTTTTCTCATGACATTCCATTTCTTAAAACTTTTTTTACCAAAATGGAGTTTTCTGATATATTCAAAGCTGTACTGAAGACTCCTATGTTTACATGTGCCCTTTGTGTCTTCTGGATTCAAAATCCAAACAGGGAACTATCCAGTGACATATCTGTCTGCAAGGCCTACCTTATGTATACCAAGCTAAAGCACCCCAGGGAAACAGAAAGAGTTGAAGCTTTAGTATCACTGTGTGGAGACCTTGCACTGGATGGAGTCTTCAAGTCACAGTTTGATTTCACAGATGAGGATCTCATTGCCATTGGTTTATCTGGAGAAGATGCTCTAAGCTTTGGACTCCTCAGCAAATTCACATCACAAAGGCTACGTCCTATTTACAGGTTCTTTTACCCAACTTTCCAGGAGTTTCTTGCTAGCCAACGGATGGATGACCTCCTGCAGTCAGAGAATGAAATAATGAAGGAGAAAGGCTTAGGTTATCTGCAACAAATAAATACATACTCCCAAGTTGAGGAACAATCCAATTATCTAAAACTCTGCTGCCTGCATTCTGCTGAAACAACTTCAGTTATTGTGTCTCACTTGCTCTTTCTGCTGAATAAATTTGAGACTCCTGATTCTCAAACAGATATCGAGTTCAGCTTGAAACAAAATCCATTGCTAACTGATCTGAAACAGTTTTCACGTGGAAATGAAAAAGTTCTGATATTAGCTATCCAACTATCTGCTATGGTTAATTCCGCATCTCAGTGTGCATCTCTTATATTGCAGTATCTCAAAGGAAAAGATATATGTGTGGATCTGTCCTTTCCAAACATGCCATTGCTTCTGTTTCTCAAAAAATATCCAGAAGGATTGTCGTTCATTAGAAGCTTGCGTCTAGCTATATATAAAACAGAAAGCAGCACACTGTCTAAGTTTCTTGAGTTATCTACTGCATATTTTCCTGATATTCCAACTGTTGAACACGACTATTCTATGGCATTAAGATTAAACCCAGATATACCTAAAATGGTAAACCTGTTTGATTATTTCACTCAAACTCCTGTGGACATATCTGATCTAGATATCAATACAAGTCAACATAAGATTGCTCTGCTCAAGATTGATGTGAATGGCAGCATTTCAGATTTGGACACATACCTTGGCAATCTCTTAGCTTTCCTCTCTCTTGCTGATCACATAGAACTGAGACTGAGTCAGAGTCCTGGATTTATTGAAGCTGTTTGGCCCTGTATTGATCTTTACAGCACTTCTTTTGTAAAATGCAGTTTTCATGGAATAGAATTAAATATGACAGAACAAGATCTGATTCTACAGATGTCTTCACTAGAAAGTCTTCAGATGACTCAAATGAACCCACCAGGTATGAATAAATATATATTCTCCTTTGTTCACTTAGCTTATTTCATCCACTACACTCAGATATACTCTTTTTCTCCCATTTTCTCTCATTTTATTTACTGTTCCGTTTGCCCTTTACTTCTTAAAAGGGTTGTTCGCCAGGGAATTTATGTGCAGTGAATACCCAAGTAAGACATAGAATTTCAATAGCAATATCATCACAGTTGTTGTGTTTAAAGTGGGTTAAATATGGGATTCCTTTATTTACTACGGTCAGGTAAATGGATATAACCACAGTTCTTTCCCAGAGAGGAAGCACTTTATTAAAATGTTTCCAGCCCAGAGACAAGTGGTAACGTCTTTCAGAATGTGCCCACAAGTGATATTGTATAGAACTTTTACTATGCCTTACCTAATATAAATCAGCAAAACGTATTGTTATACCATTTCTATGCCACTGACTAAACTGGGGAATAGTTCTGATAGGCCGACAAGTTAATTAGGCATTATAACCTCTTTATTTTGGTCAAACCAGGTAATTTCTTTAGATGTTGTTTTAGCAACTTAACAGCTGCACAACCAGTTCATTTTAAAATAATAAAGACCCTCTCTTCATGGCTTTTCATATAGCATATAGCTAACTTTTGCACTTGATTAGCATCTTCTACCTGACTAGAGGTTATAATCCTTTGACGTTGTCAGGAACTAAGAAATGTATAAATGAATTTAAATATCTGTCATTGGTAAATACTAAAGTTTTGTGTTCAAACCTCAGGTACCATATATAAGTGTAGATCTGCTATTACCAATTTTCCTTTAATACTTGCCGTTCTAATGGTCTTTTTGCTTGTATTTGCCATTTTAGAATATCTACTTTCACATCTGGACCGATTTAGGCAATTAAAGGAGTTAATAATGAATCCGCCTAATGATGTGGAAGTTGTCCGATTTTTTCCAGATGGATTTAAAGAACTAAGAGATCTTGAAAAATTAGTGTTGAACAATGTTAATCTGAGTAAAGATTCTGGAAAATTAGGTAAGAAAGGATTTGTCTTTGGTTACTTGGAAATTGATTGGAAATTTTAACATAATTATAGCAACATGTCATTATTATTATTGTTGTTGTTATATATATGTGCTTTATTTCCCCGAATTCCTACAAAGGTGTTACTGGCTCATCATGGATTTGTAGCCTCAGCCTGTCTATCCACTTTCTATATAGTCAGTAAACCCTAGGGTTGCTGAATCTCTGCCTTTACGATAGAGCTGTTGATCGAAAAGGCTAACCGCACATTTATATTAAAACAAACTTACATGTTGCATTTTATCCCTAGACAGGGTTAATCTTGGGACATGTCTTCCCCCTTCTAATTTTCTTTAAAGGAAACATCTAACCTCAATCTTAAATTAGTTCTCTAATGACATAATTCCAAGATGTTTGGCCACCCTTTTCTTTAATGGCACAGAAGCATTCTTGACAGCTTCTTGACAGCCTAAATTATTCATAATTTTTCTGAGGATGGTTTTGATACCCATGTTAACTTATCTTTAGTAATGGTAAGGTCCATTGACTTCTCTTTCTGGAACTTTTGCAAACATGTCTCATTCCCAATAGAATGGAGACACATGCAGTGTCGGACTGGCCCACCGGGATACCAGGTGTCAGTGGGCCCTCATGGCCATTCCCTATTCTATGAGAACAAAGAGGCTAAATAGATGGAATAATAGATTATAATATGTAAAGAAAACAAACTAGGAGAATAGAGGTTGATTGAGGAGATGAAGAATATTAGTACTGAGAGTGGGCCCTTGGTCTCAAGTTTTTGGGTGGGCCCCTGGTGTCCCAGTCTGACACTGGACACATGGAAGTGGAGGATAATCTGCCTTGGCAACCAATCAGGCAGATACCATCAGTATTCCATCCAACATAGACAGATAAACTGTTGAATGGTTGCCATGGGTTACTAGATCGGGCCAGAACTTGTGTGTTAGGAGGATTCTGAGTCAACAAAAATCATTTGCCTTATACTGACCCAATGATTCAAGAGTTTTCATTCTAGTGCAACTATTTTCTTGCCAGTAATTCTATTTCACTGTTTCCTAAATCTTTTTAATTTATTTTATTTTTAGCTGAATTTATTGCAGCCTTCTCTAATCTGACATGTTTTCATCTTGAATGCGATCAGTGTCCTGAATTTAAAAAGGTTTTTGAAGGACTGTCCCACAATAGAAACATTCAGGAGATCAATCTACGAGGACGTTTTCTATACGACAGTTTAATGGTTTATTTGGGTAAGATGGTTCACTTCATTTTACATTGCTTTGCCAGAAGGAATTCTGGATGGAAGCCAAGGATTGCTCCTATGATTTCCATTTACATGGAATACCCTTGAGACTGAACCTTATTCACTGGGTTGGCATGTCTTGACTGGGATTCAAATTCGGCCCCATCACCAAGTACTTTGTGCAAAACTGCCCACATTTTTTTCTTAGCTCCCCCTAAACCCACATAAACTTCAATAACTAAAGGGGCACCATTGCCCCCTCCTGGTTCTGACCCCCATGTCCCTCTATAAATCAAACAGCTGTGTAAAGGTCTGACTCTTACTTTGCCTTCATTTCCAACATTAATTCCTTCTGCTGCCAAAAAATTTTGCTACGCTTATTACCACAGTAAGATATAATATAAAACATTCATAAACTTTATATTTTTCTTTGTTTTTAGCTTCTCTTTTACCATTGTTTCCAAATTTAAAAATATTTGATATCAAGAATATGTATTTTAACAATATGGAGAGAGCAAATATTTTTGGTAAGTTTACTTGCTTTATTACAGAAGAGTATTAGCACACGTATATACTGAGATCAAATGTATTATATGAAGATTAGAAATGAATAAAGTTCACAGTTTGATGTTGAATGCTGAAAAGATGAGCTTTTTAGTTGTTCCTTGGCATCCTAGTGGTTATAAATAGATACATTGTAGGGCTGGGAAAACACCTTTCTGTACATCTCTCCCTTCTTTTTAACTTCCCATTTGTCTTTCTGTTTAACATCCCTTCTCTGGGATGATACAATGGACCTGGTTAGAAACCAGTTAGAGTGAGATTTTGGAGAATGTGCTTTTCTGTTTCCTAGAATGTGAAGGTTTTTTCGGGTGCTAAACTATGGCTGAATGGCAGATACTGCAATCATTTCTAAAGCCTAAAGTAGGCTTGACCTAGAATAGTAAACAGAGTTGGCTTAAGTCAAAATAGTCTGGAAACTACTAATATATGGGAATGAGTTGGAATTGCTGAGACTTTAACTCTTAAACCGCTGCACTGCTTGATCTTTGTATACTATGGCCTGCGCTATCTGTAGAGCAAGGATGGTTATCAGAGTGCAGATAAGGAAGGGAGTCTGACCAACAACTAGACTGGAGGCTCCTCTAACCACTAGAAATTAACCTGTTTCCTGGTGGGTCTGTCAGATTACACTGAATATGTTGTGCTGTTTGTTGTTTAATGAGAGCCTTATAGTTAATCCAAACTGGGACCCCAACATATCCAGAGTTGTCCTGTTTTACCAACAGGACAACCTGTGTTAAAATTCCTCATTTATAAGGGCCTCAAGGGCCCCCCTATACCTCCTGGTCCCTCCAGCAGGGTCAGCTTTCTCTGTATTACACCCCTGGATAGACAACCACAGTACTGTACTAAACATGTTGTTATGTTTCGTTAATATTATTTTTGCTGTGTGTCTGTTTGTTTTATATGTCTAAAACCAATAAGGTATTAGATATAAAATAAAGTTACAATATTCAGAAGCTATCCTTTCCATAAAATTTTAGTGTGGCATTGGTCTCTAGTCAGAGAATAGTTTTTTTTGAGGATTTGCATTTGTCTGGATCCTAAGGGGCAAATTCACTAACCTCCGAAAATTAGCCAGCGACGGCTTCGCTCACTGCGCAACACTAATTCACTTAAATCCGAAGTTGCGTCCAGGGCGCCGAACGCTGGCGAAGTTGTGCTAGCATTACTGCACCAAACGAAGCGAAGTTACGCTAGCATTGCCTAATTTGTATACGGCGGGAAGTTAAAGTTGAATAGACGTATATGTTGCAGCAAATACATTACACTACACTAGCTGGGGAAACCTTAATAAAATAAAGTTGTTATATTGCCCTACATATGAGCCCAGTGTATAGTTTATGTGAAAAATGTTAGGAAATGCAGGGGGGAAGCCGGTTACCCCAAAAGAAATTTACACTCTTTTTCAGCCTATCACCCTGAAGGAACTTCTATTTACTCTATTGCACTTCCCCTGGTCTGAGGTCGCGAAGGCAAGTCTGGCGCAAGCGGTAACATTCAGTAAACACATCTTAATGAATTTGCGTAGTTACGTCCATTCCCAAGAGCAAAAATTCACCAGGCGTTAAGGAGCGAAGTACTGCTAGAGTCTATCTCCTTCACCAGCGAAGTTACGCCAGCGATCGCTAGCAATTTTTCGCCCGCGTTAGTCACTTCGCCCTTTAGTAAATTTGCCCCTTAGTGTTTAACTCTGAAACCCTAAAGTCAATGTGACAGTAAAGCCCCAAACAAGGGATTTTCAGCCTCCTCTGTGGCCAAAGTGATGCTGCCCCCACCTACCTTTTCAGTGTCGGAGCAGGTCAAGGGAAGAGCCTCATTGCGAGTGCTTAAGCGCAAATGCACTATTAGAGCCAAAATTCCATTTTATAAAAACGAACTTGAGGGGCTATTTATCAATTCAAATTTGTGAGGTTTGGGGGGAACGGAATACACTCAATCTATCGAGTTTTCAGCTAAAAATAAACTTGAATCACTTGAGTGAAAACCACTGAAAAAAACCCAAACATCATGAAAATGGTTGAAGGGACCTCTGCAATTGACTTCTACATGACCTCGACAGGTTTTAGCTAGAGCATTTTTGGATTTGGGCTATTTCCAGCTTCGGGATATAATAAATCTCGAAAACTCGACCTTTGATAAATACTGTAACTCCCTTTAAGTTACCAGGAGCAACTTTTTTTTGCCCCTACTAACCAGAGGGCACTGCTACCTGAGGCAAATTACTTACCTTGTGGCTGGAGCACACCTTACCCCAAATAAATTAAAGTGGCAGCTTTTTATTCAGCAATAGTTTATTTATGCAAGTATGGTTTGGATTTGGGTCACTATTCAACCAAATCTTTTGTGAAAGATTTGGTATTCAGTAAAATCCAACAATATAGATTAAGTGCATCCCTAGTTTTGGGATCTTGCTTTTATGTTGCTGGTCATTCTCCCATAAAAAGCCTTTCCTCTTTAGTTGTAGCTTTGCCATGTCTGACCCAACTGGAGGAGCTCTACCTCCCTGGAGGCTGTGGGATACGCATGATACCAGAAACAATTATTCAGCAGTTCCAATACCTCAGAAATCTCAGGATTATATCATTCCCCAGCAATGTGTTAAATGATGCCTGCCTGCTGCAGTTGGGTAAGTAGGGAAGTTGCTCCAGGATGAACTAAAATGTGGAGCTGAGTTAGGTCTAACATTGACTCATATAAGAAATGGCTTTTCTCTGCAAAATCTGCTCCAGAAAGTGCCAGTACACATTAATGAGGTAACAATTTGAATTATTAAAAAGAAAGTAAATGTTTTGCTTTTACCGTAAGTTTAATTTGACAGTGAAGCAGACAGACGGAAGTCTCCCAGAAAAATCTTTTTTCCCTGGGACTCCACTACTCATTATCAGGGGGCCTGTGTAATCAGTGGGCTAATAATTGGGCCCCTTGAAGAAGGGGGCCTACAACTGTATGGCTGACTATCCAGGGTATCATAATACTTGTGTAAGCAATGGAAATGATTTCACTAAGATCTAAACCTTTCTTTTTCAGCACACGCAGTGAGAGAAGGACATTTAAGCAACATTGAGAAGCTAGATCTTCATGCAAACCATGACATTACCCAGTCTGGATGGAGAGACTTTTTCCAGTTGGTAGATCATTTGCCAAAGCTGAATACTTTGTCAATTAGCAGAGCATATGGCAGGGAAATCAAAACTGATCCTTTAACTTTCATTGCTTTAGTTCAGTGTGTGGCCAGACTTCCTAGTCTGAGGTCATTATCCATGTTTTCATGGCTTCTGGACGAGAAAGATATAGAAATGTTTAATGACATGAGAAAAAAGCATCCCCAGGGAGAGCGATTTGAGCTCCAGTGGCAGTGGTTCCTACCATTCGCTGCTATTGTGAAGGACTAAATCCTACAGAACATTATTATTAGTGTTATATTTGTATTATACTACAATTAATATATGGTGTATGGTTTATGGCAAAGTACACTCTAAGAAATGGGCCAGATTCAACAAAATGAAAACCCCACCGAGGCCTAAGGAAATGCTAGTAATTAAATCATTTAGAGGGAAGTGTTTCTTATACATGTGAATCTTACCAAGTCTCTGAATGTTAATGCCTAGAAAATGAACTCTTCATTAGGGTCTTCTTACTGATTATACAAGTCATAAAATGTCTCTGAGAGAGAAAAGGGGGCACATTTGTGTATTCACAGGATCAAACTGGGCTGACAGGACACCGGGAAAAAATCCTGTCCCTTAATGGGCCTGCTCCCCAGAAAGGCCACCAAAGTTAAGTAGACATCAGAAGGTGGACTTGTGGTGTCACAGCCCCGGTGAGCCCCCAATGCCCCAATCTGACTTTGTGTAAACAGATGAAGAATGATATCTGTATTCATACCAGGGGATTAGTAAAGACACTACCCCAATATCAGTATGTTTTCGGGATGAAGGAGGGGTGACTTTTTTAGTCAAGACTCTAGACCAAAGATGACCAAACAATGTTGAAGCTATACTTGAGCTCTAGATTTAATCATCCCTCTTCAGGATGGACATTGGTTGCCCATGACCCTAAAGCAGAATATTCCAATGGAACAGTTTTTTTATTTATCTTTTCCACATAATGCATTAGTTTTAATGGGAGCAAGGGTGTGACCATAGCCCAGACAATTCAGTTAAGTCTTCCGCCTCTGTAACATCCATTTACATTAGGATAAGAGTTATAGTTGCAGGTTTCCATCAACTGGAGGGCAAAGGTATGATGCTAGTCATCTGGATCCTCCTCTCTGCATAACAAACTCTCAATACATTTTGCAAAAGAAACTACTGTGGAATATGTGGCATAAAGCAACACACTATCCCATGCCTCCTGGCTGTTTGAAACCAAAGTGCTGTAATAAATAACTCTGAGAATCATTTTGGGATATACAGCGAGAGCACAAATGGAAAGTGGAAAGTAAAAAGACTGGGGGAAAAACCAATGTAAAAGGTAAATGGAATGTCTGACAAGCTAGCAGGAGCTAAAGAAAATGTTTGTACTCTATATGCAATTGATATATATATATATATATATATATATATATATATATATATATATATATATATATATATATATATATATATATATATATATATATATATATATATATATATATATATATATAATTCACATGATTATAGAATAAAATTGTATTGTCATATATAGTTGTGATTATGTATAATATGCTTAATAAATTCATAATTAAATGACTAATTATTGGTGGTGTCCTTATTTAACCATCAAATGGAAGTAGTGGGTGCAAGGTGGATTACTGGTTATCACTTCTGCCCTGACTTTTGAAATGTATAATATCTGCAAGGAGTCTGAGGGAGTTATTTACAGACACCCCAGACACAAGTTCAGGAGCACTAAGGGGCACACAAGTTCAATTAAAAAGCATTTGGGTCTGGGTCTAGCTGAGGTCTGCACCTTGTCCCCCCTACCTGCCCCTAATGCATACAGCCCTACTGCACTACAGCACCACTGATGCATGCGGAAATGGTTTCATCAGGCAAACACCATTTTGGAGTGCAGAGACCTGTGTCATTTTTTGGCAATTTGGTGGGACACATAGTGCAAAAAACATGGCTGATTCTGCCCATTTTTTGCATTACAAACTCTGCCTTGCAAGTAGTAATTGTTCCCTTGTGTGTTCTTTCTGTGCCAGTGTGGGTATCCTTTAAGAGTGGTGCTTTGATCCTTTTTAAGGGAAATAAGATTCTCTGCTATCTGTCTATAATGCACTCTAATGTACATATAAAGCCTAATCATGTCCCCTCCCAAGTGTCAAATCAAACCAAACCAAATGGAAATGAAAACATGCACAAGAAAGTTTCTTCATGAATTGATCTGCACACTGCTGAAAATTCATAATTGGTTCCAGCAGTAGAGCTCCCGTGCTGCCTTACTGAAACATGGTTTATGCAGTCAAATTATTTGGCGAGCATACTTTGTGTTGCAAATTGAATTTGAAGGTTATAACCCTTTCAGTGCCACATACTTTTGATCTTGTCTAGTTACATGTTTATATAGATCAAAGGAGAGCTCAGAAAAGTAGAACCAAAAGTTCAGTATTATTAGACATGAACCATAAGGGTAAGCCGCCCCAATACCCCCCCCCCCACACCTATACTGAGCCACTGATGTGGAGAGGAAAGAGGTGCTTCTTGTGGTGACATTGGGCTGGGGGTGGCATGATTCTTCCATAGGCGAGTCAGCATTGGACTGGCCTGACCCCAAGGTTAGACAGCAGGTTAGAAAGCAACTGTCATAGACGTTCTAGGAACATAAGTTAAACAGTTTAGCTAGTAGGAGCAGCTTTGTGCTCCAATTTAGGAGCAAGTTAAGTTAGGTGTTGAATGAATTAGAAAGATTGGACCTTTGAGGTGTTATTTAACCTTCCAGAGAGAGGTGCCAAAACAACATTGTATTTGTCAGACAATAGACGTTGCACCCCTGTCTCTATTCAAACTTGGTTTTTCAGTTTTTACATATATGGCTTCTTTAACACCTCTTTTGATCTAGATTGGACCTTTGTGAAAACCTGTACAAAAAGAAGCAGTAACACCAAGACTACCGGGGAAGGTGGAAAACAGGACAGAAGAAAATCTTTGTCTTCCCATATGTAGCTGGGGTGTCGGAAAAACTTAGAAGGATTTTTAATAAACACCACATCCCTATTGTATTGTATGTGGCAGACATTAGATGTTGCACCCCCTGCCTCTATTCAAACTTCGTTTTTCAGTTTTTACATATACTGTATGGCTTCTTTAACAACTCTTTCGAACCAGTCGCTCTCCCAGCCTAGAATCTGGATTTGGCAGTCCTCAAACGTGTGTAATTTTCTTTTAGATGTAGGTAGGGTTGCCACCTTTACTAAAAAATATTACCGGACAGTGGGGGGCGGGCACCAAAAGGGTGCGGTCCGTGATGCAAAAGGGGGTGGAGCTATGTGGTGTGCCGCCAAAGGGGCGGCGCAACATCGCAGAGATGTCTACAGAGCTGGAAAAACGGTAAGTTCTGTGCGAATTGTGGGCAGGCCAGGGGCTTTTTTTAAAAGGTATTACAAATTACCGGCAACTGCATTTCCGGTAAATTTGTAATACCAGCCCCGGCCTTGGCAGGTGTTTTACCGGCTAGGCCGGTAAAATACCTGCCGGGTGGCATCTCTAGATGTAGGTATACGGCTGAGTTCTGACCAGAGGAGCTGGCTCTTCTGTGCTCTTCTTATTTCTACAGATATGCCATGACCTGGATGTGAAGCTTCACAAACACGTGTCCTCTATATCTTTCTTAACAGCAGCTGAGAGGTGGAGTAACAAAAAACCTGGCCCAGCTGAGAAAGGGAGTCTAGTGTACCTATGTTTTACCTGACTGTATTCTGGGCTAAGACAGGATTAGAGATTCTTTTCTGTAAAACAGATTTAGGCAGTAGCTCACCCTTCATGTACATACCTCCCAACATTTTGGAAATAAAAAGAGGGACAAAAAAGTTGCCCCGTTTAGTATGGTGATTTTTTTTGACCACGGCCATTTTTGTGGCCACACCCCCTAATTATCATGTTAATTTTACAAAATTTCACAGGTTATAAAAGTTTAAACATATTTTCTGTGGTTTCAGTTTCAGTTATTACAGGTTTTCTAAATGTAGGGATGTGAAAATTCAGACACCCTTACACATTATTGACAGGCACATCCCTATTAATATGGACACCTAAGCGGGTCCTTATGGGGACCTTGTGGTTATTTAACCCCTGTAGTTCTCACAGTGTACACCAGATGGCACTGTGCAGTAGTATACAGGTCTTGGGAACCATGAGGTCTGGGTCCATTGTGCTTTAGCCCTTACTTGAGCAGGCAGGAAGGGAATGGGCGCAGGATCCTAGGAGCATTGGCCCTAGTAAATAGATAGCATATCCTTTTATATATCACTCTAGGAGTGATAGAGAGGCTATTTGGTTGAGCAACTCAAAGCTCCGACGATGATATTAGAGGGATTAAGATCCCAGGGTATTACTGACCCAGAGTAGGGACAAACTGTTGAGACTAGGGATGATAGGAATTCCCCTAGCTGCCACTTAAAGAGATCCTGAAAACTGGGCAATACCTCTTCACAAGCTGCACAAGATGCAATCCCTGGCCCCAGGGATTCATCTTATACTGGTACTGAGAATATGCTACCTTTATGCTATCTGTATTCTAATCTCCATTGTGGATATGTTCTATATGCTATGTTAAATAAATACTGTTCTTGGTTAAGCATAAAAGAACCTCTGGCACCCAATTCTTGTGCATTGGCACACGGTTACAGTTGCACTACACCCTGCCTCCACCCCACTGCAAGGGCTTACCCCTGAGTAAAGAGTGTCTCATTTGTGGTTCCACATCACATGGAAAGTTGCTAAAACTGACCACAGTAGTGTCAGTTTATTATAGCGCTACATAATGAAGGTGAATTGCCATTTAAGCTGTGTTTTTAACATTCCCCAAGGCACCTGTTATCTTATAGTGTTACAATTACTTATTTGCTATCTACATTTGAATTATTACAAATGTATCTTATCTTCTGTTGTGACTGTTCTGGGCTCCCTGCCAAAAGCCAATTAAGTTAGAAACTTTTTTTCTTTTTCTGGCTCTTCAGTGCAGAGAAAAAAGGGAATTTCCAGTATAAATGAGGGACTGCAGGTTGAGCTGTCAAAAGAGGGACTGTCCCTCTAAAAACGGGACAGTTGGGAGGTATGCGGTATGTTCAACAGAAGATGGAAATGAAGCAGAATTCATTATACACCTTCAACATCTTCAGCTTTGTAGCAGTGCAACTGCGCACCTTATATTCACATAAGTTGGGTAAAGGCTTAAGAACCAGAAATGTCACAATACATTGCATAACTCTTTATGCCTGTTCTTCCTCTTTCAGCTGCAGTAACCTTTGTCCTGGAAACAGTGACGGTTTCACTTTCAATCTTTGCTGGTAAATAACTTCATTTTCTCCTCACTGAGCAGCACAGAATGAAGCGGTGACACTGTGGATATTGAGGTAGGTAAAGGCAACTCTCCTAAGCAATGTATTGTGCCAGACTGCAGACTGCAGAAAAAATTGTTCAATTTTGAATTTTACGTGCAGTCAGTGTTTATATACAATTCCATGGGTATAGCTTCACAGGATAGACAGAAATCATTTAATCAGTTATTCAGTCAGTTATCATTTGCACTGGTGCATACTGGAACACCTTTAAGTTAACTTTTAGTATGTTATAGAGTGGCTAATTCTAAGCAAATTTTTTTATATATATACATAAAATAACAAGAAATAAGAATTAAAGAATATTGGAGATTCAATTCTTTTAAATCAAGAGTAAGTTTATTAACAATTTTTAACATTTGTATTATATTTAATAAAGATACATTTTAATAATTTAGTTGAATTATTTCCCACCAATAACAATATCCCCTGGAAGTTAGGCTAATTTCTAGCCAGAATTATTACAATAAGCAACTATTTGATTAATAGTTCAATTCTCTTTCAAAAACATTTATAATATCACAATACAACGATTATCTCTGCAATTCTCGCGAGATCTTGGTGAAATATAACAGCAAGGTTTTCCTATAATGATTACAGCAGGGCTAACACGGAACGCATTATCATACATAAGACGTCATTGCGCAATTATGCAGGTGCACTTTGGAAACGTCATTGCGCTGAGCGTAGGCATGCGTAATGATGCCGGCGCATGTTCAAAAGATTATAAATATTTGGCGTCCGTGGCAGCACACACACCCTTGAAAAAGCAATTTGCGAAACGCGTGTCGGCTTGCTATTTCTCAACGGTTTATACCATTTTAGATAAAACCTAGGGGGGGGTTTCTTTTAAGAAACTAATACTTTTTATAGTGATCTGGGCGCTTCTTTCAGCCCAGATTAAGGAGATTCCTATCTGTATACTTGTTAACTGTTTTTACTATAAGTGCTCTGGAATTTGTTTTTTTTTTTTTTAGAAAAAATAGCTCTTCAATTCAGTTACTGTAGTTAAAATAGAATTGAGACCACAGTTCCAGAAGCACTGACTTCTCTCTCTTTGTGGGGTCCCGCAGTTAGTAAAAGGATCAGCTAGAAAATACGGGACTTCTCCACCCATCTACCAATTTCCTTTTCCTACCTTTTCTTGGAATCAGAGATATTAATAATTGCACTTTAATTGATTTATAAGTAAATTGATCACAATCTGTTGGCACTTTATCATCCTTATTGGTGTTTTAGTTGCTTTTTAGTAATTCAATAATCAATTAATGCTAAATGAATTGTTTATGAGTCAGAAATTACAAAGCATACACAATATTTAAATGAAGATTTAATTGAGTCCTAGTTTCATTCCATTTAAGCTATCTATTTAAGGTTAAGCACTAGCACTTTGTGGGACTACTTATCAAAGGGGGGAACCAATATATATATATAGAATCACGGGATTAAATGGTTTAACTGAATTTGAAAGATATAGTGATAAAATTTATTTTTATTTTTTTGTGTGCTTTTCCTGATCAAAAAGACGGGGATACTTTCTTTTCTCCTATATAAAGATGCTACAATTTGTAATACCTAATGGGTTAACCCAATATATAGGTGCGGCTATCATCGTGTTTCCATGTGGGCTGCTTTGATTTTTTTTGCCCTGGCTGCTTTTTACTCCAAGTCCGGCCCTGCATCCAGTGTTTTATATAAATTAGGAAGTGAGACTTTCGGTTGAACCAATGATAGCAAAATATCATCTGTGAATAAGCTTATTTTGTAAGTCTCCCCTCCTACTTTTATACCCTTAATATCTACATTTTGCCTTATGTTTTGTGCCAATGGTTCTATACATAATGCAAATAAAATGGGAGATAAGGGGCACCCCTGTCTTGTGCAGCTTTTAATTTCAAAGGACGCTGATTTTATATGACCCGTTTTTACTTCAGCCATAGGTTTACCGTAAAGACGTTTGATTGCCTTTAAGATAGGGCTCCTGATACCAAAATGTTCTAATGTTATATATATAGGTAGCTCCAGTCAACACAATCAAAAGCCTTTTCGGCATCTATGGATAGGAAAATAGTTTGTCTTTTTTGTTTATTTGCCAGTTCTATGAGGTTTATCGTTCTCCTAATATTATCTGCAGCATCTCAACCTTTAACAAACCCCACCTGATCAAAATGTATCAATTCAGGTAGCAACGTATTTAAACGCTCTGCCAGAATTGTTGCAAAAATCTTTATATCCGTATTGATTAATGAAATAGGACGATAGCTTGAGCAAGGGGGAGGGGATTGATGTTTCCGACAGAAATGCATTAAACATTTCTACCATATATGGGAGTAATTCTTCCAGAAATGTTTTATAGTACTTCCCACTAAACCCATCTAGACCCGGAGCCTTTGTAGAATTTAACTTTTTCTTAACAACAGTTGTAATTTCTTCTGCTGTAATCGGGGTATTTAGGGATAAGAGTTGTACTGATGTAAGTTTTGGGAGGTTACAAGTTTGTAAATACTTCTGCATTCGCCATTCTGCATGTACTGCTCTCTGATTTGTTTACCTTCTCCCCATTATATAGATCAGTATAAATATCTACAAAGGCTTTCCTTTGGCTCCTTAACAAATGTCCCATTTTTTGTCTTAATTGTCTCAATTGTTTGTAGTTTTTGCAAACCCCTAGTAAAAACTAGTAAAGTATCTGGTTTATTTCCCTTTTCAAAAAAATTCTGTTTTGTCCAGAGCATTGATTTATTGTCTTCTGACAATGCTAAATGTAATTCTATCTTGGCTGACACCATATCCATATAGATACTAGTATCCCTGTTCATATTATAATCAGGCTCATACTTTTGTAATTTCACCTTTAAGTCATTTATATGTTCCTTCCTTTTTCTCTTTCGTTCTGATTACTTCTTAATCATAATCCCTCTTATAACTGCCTTATGGGCTTTCCACACCATTGATATTGAGGTTTCTCCTGTGTCATATCTTCAGCCAAAGCTGTCACCTGCTCTGGGAAACAAAGCAGAAGATCATTAAGTCGTCATGAATATCCTGGTCTGTCAATAGTCCTTCCAATGAGGTACTAACCATTGCGTGATCTGACCATGATATTTCCCCTATGACAGATTTAAATATTTTATCAATATGCGGTTGGTTAATCAGTACATAATCTATCCGTGTAAATGACTTATGGATGTGAATATAGAGATCTGGTTTTAAAAGGTTGAGGTGGAAGTCTAAATTGTAGACAATAATGAATAATATATGATGCTGGTTTTACTTTGTGCTAAAAAGTAATAGTAACTTAAAAAATTGCCTCTTTATTTATCCTTTTAGTTAAGGGTGGGCGTGCCCTAACAGTCCTTGCCAGAAGCTCAGTAGGAGGAGGACAGCAAATCACAACCCTGCAGTCACATAAGTAAAGACAGGCTTCAGTTCCCTATCAGGTCAGTCTAGTTGCTGATTGTTTCCTACCCTACACTGCAGTATGCTGAATGCTGCTGGCATCCCTACACAGCCTGGGAAAGGAGGCAGTTGGAAGTGGGCAGATGGGCAGGATAAGTAGGGTTTGTGCATAAATTTTCAATAAATTAACCAGAAACAATACTTTTTTCCAGCACTTTCCTTCTATACATAATAGGGTATAAAGCACTGGCACATTTTTGTTTTTCACACAACATATGTCTCCTTTAAAAAACGTGTCGCTTATAAAATATCCCATTGAGACTTGCTTATAACCCAGTAACTAGTGCTGCAGGACTTTATTAAAGCTATAACAGAACTATAACATATTCCAAACAGTTATATTCCAAACATATTTGTTATATATCCTTGATCTGGTGAATTTACTACAATTTACTCACGCTGCTACCTAATACATTCACAAGCATGCTGCAGACTACCCTTATTTTTGCAGCTTGTTTATCTGAGGTTGTCAGTTTTTATCACTTGGAAACCCTTTGCTATTATAAACTTAGCACCTGTAAAATCCTAAAAGCAGGTCATCCCCCTGACGTTGGAACAAAAGCCACATGTAGAGGGTCCATGTTAAGTCTACTCCTCTGTGGAGCTTTGGTTGCAAATCAAATAAGATATGTATATTTTTAAAGTCTGTATTAAATGCTTTAATGGTTACAACAAAAGAGGTAAGACGAAGGAAGAAAAGTAGAGATAGAAAGGAAGTAGAGCTACCTAAGCTTTTGCGAGTCAAACCTAATTATAAGGATTGAGCATTCAACCAAGTGTCACATATTGCGTTGAACTTAGCTGGGTATCCTCTTGACAAGTAAACCAACTTTTGCTTGGGTAACACGTTGTTAATTAGTTTTTTTCCAGAGAGTAAATGCTGGAGCTGATGTGGATGTTTCCAAGCCAACAATATAGCTTTTTTCACAGAAAAACAGCTGGAGATAACATAACCGTTGGTTATGTAGGTAAACTTCCAGGGTGGTTCGGATACCTGTGGGGCTCTAGAGGTGAAATGGGAGTAGAAAGTATGCCTAAGTTGTAAATAACGAAAATACATGGCAGAGGGCAGCCCAAACTCATGTTTAAGAATTGGAACGTGTTTAAGATCTCCATCCGTTACTATGTCCTGGCAAGTTTGTCAGCCCATTGACTGATATTGGGTAAAATAAGATATGTGTAGAGGAAAATAACGGAATATAAACATAAGCTCTTCTTTTCAATTTCAGGATTATACAGCAGCTATTCCTAGTATTTTCATAACATGGAGAATCAAATGTCTCAGAGTGAAAATTTGGACCTAACCAACATATCAGAATTTGACTCAGATTTTCAGCCAGTGCTGCCATCATCATTCAAGGATATTGACCTGAAGACATTTATCTTAGAGATGGAAGAAACCCACAGACAAATACGACAGCAGATGCCTAAAGGACCAAACTACTTGATGAGAAGTGAATCCAAGAGGCTAAAATCCTTACTAACCCTGGTGCCCACATCTACTTGGTCTCCATGTGAACTTGCTGCTGCTGGATTCTACTTTACTGGAATCAGTAACAGTTCTCAGTGTTTCTGCTGTGGGTTAGTTCTGTGCAGGCAGTCTTTAACCACATCACCAATGCAGAAGCACAAGAAATGTAATCCCAGTTGTGGATTTGTACAAGGCAAAGATGTCGGGAATATTTCAAAATATGAAGTACGTTTGCAGCCTTTGGAGCCTAATGGAAGACTTGAGAAAGATGCAATGAAAAGTGAAGAGCGTAGGCTAGGCACCTTTAAGGGCTGGCCTGTGTATGCTGCAGTAGAGCCCCAAGCTCTTGCACATTCTGGATTTTATTTCACAGGTATCATATAACTAGTGCAGGGCTTTTGTACAGGTAAGGGATCCGTTATCCAGAAAGCTCCGAATGACTGAATGGCTGTCTCCCATAAACTCCATTTTATCCAAATAATTTACATTTTTATAAAAGATTCCCCTTTTCTCTGTTGTAATAAAACAGTAGTGTGGCAAACTAAGATATAATTAATCCTTATTGGAAGCAAAACCAGCCTATTGGATTTATTTAATGTTTAAATGATTTTAAGGTATAAAGATCCAAATTCTGGAAAGATCTGTTATATGGTAAAACCCCAGGTCATGAGCATTCTGGATAACAGGTCCCATACCTGTACTGGTATTAGCATAATGCCACTTTTAAGCCTAAAATAAATTATATAGGCAGCACACTGATCTTACTAAAGGGCAGTAACACAACAAATGAAGGTGACACAAAGTTTAGGGCACAACTGCCCTTTTAAGTTGACCATTCATACATTTCATCACATGATGAGGCAATTGATCATATGGGCTATGTTTCTAGACCTCCCCAGAAAAGAGAATACACTAGTGAAAAATACTTTCTATTGGGCAGGGTTGCCCAGCTGGAGGTCGAATGTGGGTTCCAGTAATCTTGTTCCTCCAGTAATGTATAAAATCCCTTCTTCACACACACACACACACACACACACACGTGCATCCATCCGTATACCTCAAACTCAAGTTATATTTTTCCTCTGTCCATTTTAAAGCAGTTAAAGGGGACCTGTCACCCTAGAAATAATTCCAAATCCTATTTTGTGACATTAGTCAAGCAAAAGAAACTTTACTCACACTATATAATTTTTTTCAAATCTTGTTTCTTTTATTCTTGGAATTCACAATCTCGTGAAACAGCAGCAGTCATTTTGTGGACTGATATTAAGGCAAAATCTTGTTTATGCACCAGAATGGGGCACCTGATGCCCATACACTGGCTACACAATTAGGTGGAGAGGAGGGAAGGGGAATATGAAGAGTGCAATGACATCTAGTGCAGAATGGAAAGTGAAAGTAATAGCCTACCCGCCTCTATGCCTAAGGCATAGGGTAGGGGCAGACAATATATGATTGACAGCTGGTTGTTTTTTTAAGTATATAACAGATAGAGATGTTTTAATAAAAAATAGAATTTGAGTTTAATTTTTTATTATCAGAGAGCTTTTATTATACAGCTTTTTATGTTCGGGTGACGGGTCCCCTTTAAGTGGACTATATGGTTTATAATCCATACCATGGAGAGGGTGTGCTCTTGAATACCGGAGCTAACATCCCACCAAGCCTATGAAATCCGATGTGAATTTAAACAGAGGCCATTAGAAAACTAAGGCTGTGATATGGAATTTGTAACTGCATGGGACTGACATGTTGCTTTACTTACAGGAAGGAGAGACACAGTGCAGTGCTTCTCATGTGACGGCTGTTTGGGAAACTGGGAAGAAAATGATGACCCTTGGAAAGAACATGCAAAGTGGTTCCCAGAGTAAGTTTAATACATTCGAATTATTGTGTCTTGGTGATAATGATGATAATAGGTAATTCGTAATATTCAACTTTTTGAAAATCCCGAGAGCAAAGTTGCCTTTGAAACAGGAAAACATTTTATGTTTTTTCTAGTTGACCAAAATGATATTGAGGCTAGATAATTCCAGCAATAAAACATGTTATTAAAGGGGCGATTTACCTTTAAGTTACATTTTAGTATGTTATAGATTGGCTAATTCTAAGCAACTTTTCAATAGACCTTCATTTTTTCTTTCTCTCTTTCTTTCTTTATTTGCCTTTTTCTTTCCAGCTTTCAAATTGGGGTCACTGACCCCATCTAAATGGGGTCAGTGTTATTGCTATGTTTTATTACACATCTTTCTATTTAGGCCCTCTCCTATTCATATTCCAGTCTCTTATTCAAATCAATGCATGGTTGCTTGGACAATGGTGACCCTGTCAACCATATTGCTTAAATTGCAAACTGGAGAACTGCTGAATAAAAGGCTAAATAATAATAAAAAACAATTGCAAAGCATCTCAGAATATCACTCTCTACATGAAAATGTAATTCAGAGGTAAACAACCCCTTTAATGTGGCATCATCATGGTAAGTATGCTGAGATTAGAAAAAGGCATTTAGTGCAACTATATCTGTAAATAGGGACCTGTGTAAAGGCAACATGGCATTCAAATATAATTTGTAAAAGAAATATCACAAACATAGTACAACTTTCTTGCTCTTTGTTATCAGGTGTGTATTCCTGCGTAGTGAAAAATCTGAAGCTGAAATCAGTCAGTATATTGATAATTACTGTGGGTTCCACCATTTTCCCGTAAGTATCATCAACTGATAATAACTGTTTATTTTTGTAGATATCTCCAAAATTAAAAAGAATTATTGGCACAGTACAGGCTATTTGAACATGTAAAGCATTTTATATTGGATAGCGAGTACAGGGTCCTCTGATATGGGTTAAATAAGACAGTGCCCCCTTCAGCTGCGGCAGAGACCCTGGTTGCAGTTTTTAATTACCTCCTGAACTCAGGAATATATTTCTCATATGTCATCAGCCTACAGCCTACAATGAGTATAATAAAAAAAAGAATTGTTTTCAATCATTTACAAGAAAAAAATCAATTTGTTTGCTCTAGGGTATGTCTTTCTGTGATATTTATGGCAAAGGAGTGCAGTGTTCACAAAAAGGTAAGAGTATGATTGTCTCCTCCTGTAGAGGATGAAGTACAGCTAATTTCATAATACATGTGTGGGGGCTTTAATATAACAGGAAAAAAATATATATTATATAAGCTCGTTTGCTGTTAGCCTTTGTAGTACAGCTGGAAGTGGCCACATATTGGACATTCTTGAAAATATCTAAAATGTACTTAAGATTTCATCCCATCAGACCCCTGTGATTTTGGGGACCGAGGGCAAAAGCCGTCTGTGTTCTAGGTTAATTAGTGACCTTTATGAACTGCTTGGAACTATGTTTTATGGAGTAGGTTGCACTAGAGCAGGGGCCTCCAGCCTTTCTTGCCCGTGAGCCACATTCAACTGTAAAAAGCAGTGTCAGACTGGGACACCAGGGGCCCACCCAAAAATCTTAGATCAGGGGCCCAGTCTTAGTACTATTATTCTTCCTCTCCTCACTCAATTACTATTCTCCTAGTCTCTTCTATTTACATACTATAATACTATGATCTATTATTCCATCTATTTAGCCTTTTTGTTCTCATAGAAATAAAGAATGACCATGAAATAGGTCAAATGTTTAGCAGCACAAGGGCCCACTGACACATGGGTACACTGGGAGTTTTCCTGGTATCCCGGTGGGCCAGTCCGACACTGGTAAAAAGAGTTTGGGAACAACACAAGCATGAAAAAAGTTCCAGGGGGAGCCAAATTCTGTTCATGTCTGATAATGTATTTGTATGCATTTTTTATTTCTATTTTCATGTTTGTAACAGAAACAGCAATTGAAAAAGAAATCATACTTTTGAAGAGCCAGCTCATTAAATCTTATAGCAATCCAACGTTTCACAGAATATCCTCCTTCGGAGAGTGTGTTGATCCTATTGTAGATCTGAATTCAGTGTTTGCTGACATAGCTGTCAGTAGAAAAAACACCAGAAATCAGCCTTTGGAGCAGCTCACATTACCTGATATTCTGTCAGACCTGAGGGACATCACCATGATTGAAGGTGAAGCCGGCAGTGGGAAAACAGCTCTGCTCAAGAAGATAGCCATTCTCTGGGCTTCAGGGACCTGTCCCATGTTAAGCAGGTTTAAGCTGGTGTTTTATATCTCTGTTACCTCCATTGACAACGACAGTTCACTAGCTGACATAATTTGCAAACAGTTGTCTGCAACTGCTGTATATCTCCCTAAAGAGACTTTGGCAGAGATGATGAAGCAGTTAAAGAACCAGATCTTATTCCTCCTAGATGACTATGGTTTCAATGACACCACTCCAGAAGCCATAGATGAGATTTTACTAAAGAACCACGTCAATTTGTTAAGTTTGGCCGTCAGTGTGCGCACAGACAAAGGAAAGAAGCTACGTCAATATGCAAGAACCATACTGGAAATCCAGAAATTTCCTTTATATAGCACTATCTACTTGGTCAAGAACTTGTTCTTACACGACGGTGAACGCGTGAAAGCATTCTTTATTGAACTGGAAACATATAAAAATTTACAGGCTGCCCTTCACGTCCCTCTCATGACTCTTTCTCAGTGTTCCTATTGGGTTCAGAATCCACACGAGCGTTCATTTTGTGAAAGAGATGTTTTTGAAGCATATTTGAACTATAATATGCAAAAAGTTTCTTGGGACACCAACAGAATAAATTGTGTGATAATGTCCTGTGGAGATCTTGCCCTCCATGGGGTCTTCCATTCATGCTTTGACTTTACAGAAGAAGACCTCTGTACATTTGTTGTGGATATTGATGATGCCATAACACTCGGACTTTTAAGCAAATTCTCAGCCCAGAGGCTTCGTCCAGTCCACCGCTTTAGTAATAATTTGTTCCAAGAGTTCCTGGCTGGAAAGAGGATGAGTGAATTATTGGAATCTGAGGAACAGGAAAAAGTGGACAGAGGGCTTCATTACCTGCACCGTGTGAACACTTTTCTCAAGTTGCAAGGGCCGTACAGTTATCTTTTGAAATATGCTAGCAGGATTTCCCCAAAAGCAACAGTAAAGATAATGTCCCACTTGTTCAGTTTCTATGATAACAAAGATGCTCTGGATTGCCACTTCGATAACAGAGATCACTTACAGAGGTACCCAGAGCTTCAGATAATGGAAAGGTTGTTAATATTTCTGCTAAGTGTTGGAGACTCAGAATTTTGCATGAATCTATTGCTAACATTTGCTGTTAAAGCCGCGGTTGACAGTCGGTGCTTATCAGAATGCGCTCCTGTCATCTTGCAGTTTTTAAGAGGCAAAAACATTACTTTAGATCTCAATCCAATATCCGGGGATAGCAATAGCAGCTTATTTTATTTTATGGAGAAATACCCAGAATGCATTGCTTTGTTGAGTTGCATTACCTGCCGCATAAACCCGAGGAAATTTCCTGACGCGCCGGATTTTTCAACAATGTCGCAGACTTTTGAAAACTATGGCGTTCCTACAGTGGAGCAAGATTACTCTGCTGCGTATCTTTCCATGAATGCTTTACTTGAAGAGAAACAAAAGGAAATAAATCAGTCAAATGAAACACTGTCATATTTTCCACAGACTATTCAAATTAGTGACTCAGTTATCAAGGCATTTTCATCCCTTCGGGGCCACAAAGCTCCAGTTTTCAAACTAGTCACAAACAACATTTGCCAACTTGCTCCAAGTGAATGTGAAAAACTCAGAATTCTCTTTTCAGTATCGGATCACATAAAGCTTGAGCTGAACAAGAGCAATGGCTTTGTTAGAAATATTATGCCAGTCATTGAGCAGTACCTGAGTTCTTTTAAAGAATGCACTATATGTAATACATATCTGTGCAAAGAGGAACAGGAACTGTTGCTTAGGATGGCATCCTTGGAAACCCTAGAGTTTGGAAACGTAAGGGCAATACCACAACCAGGTAAATCATTTTCTAGTTATAATTCCTTAAAACAAGGGTCCCTAACCTTTTTTTTCACCCCTAAGCCACATTCAAATGTAAAAAGAGTTGGGGAGCAACACAAGCATGAATAATGTTCCTGCGGGGTTCAAAATATCATTGGCTAATAGTAGCCCCTATGTGGACTGGCAATATACAAAAAAAGGGGGTTGTGGGAGCACTCAAAAGGCTAAGTTAAAACATGTACAATGGAAGTGCTACTGATTTGGCCAATTAATCAATACACATTCCCTGGTCCCCTGTCTCCAGTGGCGGAACCATCGGGGGAGCAGGGGGTGCAAGCGGGCCAGGCCAGGGCCCGCACCCCCTCAGGGCCCCCCGGCAGTCCGTTCGCCGCTGAAAATGTGGCCAAATGCGGCGGTACGGAGGGGGGCGGGGCCCGGCTGCGCGTCATACACCAGGGCCCGCCCCCCTCAACGAACACTACTGCCTGTCTCAGAAGTAATTCAGTATAAATGCAAGTGCATGTGTTTACAAAAACAGGGGATTTTAGTTACAAAGTTATGATCACAAAGTTGATAAGCCACCATACCACGTCACCAGGAGAATATTAAGCATGCAGTAAATACTAACTGTTAATTGGCATCCAATGGGTTACTAGAGCTATGCGCACTTTACCCTTGTTGTCACATGACTTACTAAGAATTTTAATGATACAAAACATTTGTCATAATATCATCATAGCACAAACATTCTCCAGAAAAACAGATGTCATATAGAGTTTTATTCAGAAAAATGTGTGGCCCATAAGGTACATTATGGTCCAGATTTATAAGTGATCAGGTATCAGGACAGCAATGAGGAAAAATGGAGATTAATTAAAAGAATTCACTTGCTTTCTTCCGGATCGATTACATTGTTGTTACAGGTGGATTTTTTTTTCTATGTGTCTTTTCAAAAAATATCAAGTTTGCCACCTAAAAATGGTGGAGATTTTTATTACACAGTTTCCATTTTATTTCCTCATTTGCTCGTTACCCAAAGCCTGGTCATTAATAAATCTGGTCTCTATGTCGCCATCATTTCAATTCTCTGGCCTCTCTCGTTGTCAGTAGAATTCCCCCCCCATGTAATCCATTAGGGATGCAACGAATCCACTATTTTGGATTCGGCCGAACCCCCGAATCCTTTGCTAAAGATTCGGCCGAATACAGAACCAAATCCAAACCCTAATTTCCATATGCAAATTAGGAGTGGGAAGGGGAACATTTTTTTACTTTCTTGTTTTCTGACAAAAAGTCAGATTTCTCTCCCCGCCCTTATTTGCATATGCAAATTCGGATTCGGTTCGGCCTGGCAGAAGTATTCGGATCCTGGATTCGGTGCATCCCTACAATCCATCCAGTGGTGGGATTCCTTGGTCAATTTCTAGTGGTGCATGGTTTTCCAACAAATAATGTCTTTGTAGAATAAATATATACAACACGTATTGTTGTTTCGATTGCAAGGATTATGCAATTGTAAATTTCACATCACTTTACACTCTGCCCATGGAAGTAAACAACTTCTCATACATTGGGTATGTATGCAAATTTACCTATAATTTCTATAATGGTGTTTTTTTCTATAAGGTTGGATTTATCTGCATTGTAACAGATATATGTTAAACTGTCTGACTATATGTATTGCTAAATAAGCCTATGCTTTTGCACAGAATCCCTAATTTCTGGTGTGCACAGATTTATGTGCTTGAAGGAACTTTCGATAAATCTGCCGACGTACCCAGAATTTATAGAACATATACCGGATGAGTTCGGAAGACTGAACAAGATAAAAAAGCTTGCACTTTGCTGTGATTTTGCTCATGGTTCAACAAGGTTTGGTAAGTTGCAAATATATATTTGTATCACCCAGTTGCTTAAATTGGTTTACTGGATGGAAGCAAATCCCACCTGATACATTACAACAGCTAGTGAAAAGTTTTCCCAGAAGAGTAAAGGGCAAAAAACTGTTTCAGCCACAAAGAGAGGACCAACTTCAAATTAGTTAGAATGTTAGATGTTAGAAAGGCAGGTATGTTGTGGCCATTTATTGTATGTCCTGGAACCTTTTATAATAAGGCAAGCAGTAAACCAGAGGGACAAAGGGGTTATGGAAACATGCAGTTGTCATAGTTAAACATATGGCTTTAAGCTTGCTTACATATAACCAAATGACAGAGTGACAATATTAACAAAACGAATTAAGAATCCCACCAAGTGTAGCCCTTATGCCAGACTGAGAATTGGCTCCGCTGCTCTCAGTCTGCATATTAGAGGATCCACTCTGTGCCACATCTCCATTCCTTTGAACCTCTTTCGATTGTGTATAGTCACACGCAGCAGAGTGGAGGTTGGCTGAAAATACTTGTTTTGGCGTATTTGCTATTTGTGTTTGATTGCACATGTGGGATGTGGACTTATTCAAACCAATGGACACGAAGCAGATCCGCTTTTCTCAGTCTGAACACTCTATCAACCTATGGCATAAGGGCACCCCACACTCCCAGAGGAGGCAACTTAAAATGTTATCTCATATGAAATGGTCAATCGTTAAAAATACAAACCTAAAAATAAACACCACAATTTCTGTTAAAACATTCAAACTAATTGAAAGCAAGCCAACTAATTATCACAACCGTCTTCATTAATGAATATAATACTTTATATGCTGACAGCCAAACCACCTTCCCTTAAGTTTCATGTTCCTTTTTTTAATCCTCCACCCCAGGGGCAAATGAGCTTGTCTTCATCTGTGAAAATGTCTTGTTGCTTTTTATGCCATCTTGTAGTTACAACATAGTAACATAGTTACATAGTAACATAGTAAGTAAGGTTGAAAAAAGACACATGTCCATTTATTAACTACCTATCTGCCAGTTGATCCAGAGGAAGGCAAAAAACCCATCTGATAATTTTATTCAATTTATTTTCTCCTCTTGTTTCAGCTCAGTTCATTAGGAACTTTGGAAAACTGGAAGTTCTACAGTTAAATTGTGAAAGTTTCCCTGATTTCAATGGTCTGATGACTTCACTCACATACTGTAATGATCTGAAAGAATTAAGTTTCTCTGAATCAAATCTTAAAGAAGATGATTTGGCTTCATTAGGTAATAACCGTAGCGATCATTTTTGCAAGGTTGTTCATATTATTTTTCAACAATTTGTAACCAGAATGTTTATTGTCCAATGCAAACATTCAGCAGGACATTATTAACCACTGGGCTGTAGAAATGAGGAGAACTACTCTACTGAGTCTACTATCTGTAATGTCAACATGTGAGACAAATAACCAGTTCATAGCATCTTCCCAATCCCTAATAACACTGACACAACTTTAATGTGTACAAAAGTGCCAAGTGATACACCAGATACACAAACGATATTTTCCATTTGCAAACTGTCAACTTTGATTTTAATAGAGAAGAAATCAAGTCTTACTTAGGGAATATTATTGTCACATCTGTCTGATGACTTTGTGGGAATCAAAAGATATGAAGTTAGAGCTAAGCACAACTTAATCTTAAATACTGATTAATATAGACATTACTTTGAGCAATTCTGATGACTATGTTCAGGCTTCCATTCTGCCTGTTCTTGCATATAAAAATTAACCTTGACTCCTATATAGCAGGGATCCCCAAAGTTTTTTTTACCAGTGAGCCAAATTCAAATATAAAAAGAGTTGGGGAGCAACACAAGCAAGAATAAAGTCCCTTGGGTTGCCAAATAAGGGCTGTGATTGGCTATTTGGTAGCCCTTCTGTGGACTGGCCGCCTAGTGGAGACTCTGGCACTTTTTTTATGCAACCAAAACTTTACTCTTAAGATGGTCATAGACACAAAGATCTGATCGTACGAATAAAGGATTCGTAAGATTTTCGGACCGTGTGTGGAGAGTCCTGTCCGGTTGGACGATCGGACAGGTTATAAGATTTCTGTTGGCTGTCGATAATTTCTCTGCATGTATTGTCGATCGTACAATTTTCAGTGGGAGACTGTCACCAGCTTTGTCAGACATAACTTTCGTACGATTGCTGTCAGGGGCAGAACATCTGTTCTTTTGTACTTTATTTGATCGGAATGGTTAGTGGCAGGTCAGGAGATGGGGAAGTCCGGTCATACGATGATTCGTACGATCAGATATTCGCGTCTATGGCCAGCTTAAGCCTGGAATTCAAAAAATCAGCACCTGTGTTGAGGTCACTGAGAGCAACATCCAATGGGTTGGTGAGAAACATGTTGTTCAGGAGTAGAGATGTCGCGAACTGTTCGCCGGCGAACTTGTTCGCGCGAACATCGGGTGTTCGCGCTCGCCGGAAGTTCGCGAACGTCGCGCGACGTTCGCCATTTTGGGTTCGCCATTGTTGGCGCTTTTTTTTGCCCTCTCACCCCAGACCAGCAGGTACATGGCAGCCAATCAGGAAGCTCTCCCCTGGACCACTCCCCTTCCCTATAAAAACCGAAGCCCTGCAGCGTTTTTTCACTCTGCCTGTGTGTGCTGAAGAGATAGTGTAGGGAGAGAGCTGCTGCCTGTTAGTGATTTCAGGGACAGTTGAAAGTTTGCTGGCTAGTAATCGTTTTGATACTGCTCTGTTATTGGAGGGACAGAAGTCTGCAGGGGTTTGAGGGACATTTAAGCTTAGGTAGCTTTGCTGGCTAGTAATCTACCTTCTACTGCAGTGCTCTGTATGTAGCTGCAGTGGGCAGCTGTCCTGCTTCTGATCTCATCTGCTGACTGCTGCAATAACAGTAGTCCTTGTAAGGACTGCTTTTATTTATTTTTTTGTTGTTTTACTACTACTACTACTACTACTACTACTATAAGAGCCCAGTGCTATTAGTCTAGCAGTGTTGGGGAGTGGGACTGGTGTGCTAATCTGCTGCTCCTAGTAGTTCAGCAGCACCAACTTTAATTTTTTTTTTTAATATTCATTTTTTTTTTATTTTACTTTTTTTATTTTACTACCGCTGTAGTAGTGTATAAGTTGACCTTTTAGGCATTATTTGCCCTGTAGGCATTATTTGCACACTGTTTTCTTCAACCCGCCATCGAGCTGTGTGACCTTGTTCACATTCTGTCTAAATATCCATAATATTACCGTCTCCAGAAAAAACACCGGAGTCACTTTTTTCAAGCAGCCATAATATATTTTACGTAATCCGTATCCACCGCTGTAGTAGTGTATACGTTGGCCTTGTAGGCATTATTTGCACACTGTTTTCTTCAACCCGCCATCGAGCTGTGTGACCTTGTTCACATTCTGTCTAAATATCCATAATATTACCGTCTCCAGAAAAAACACCGGAGTGACTTTTTTCAAGCAGCCATAATATATTTTACGTAATCCGTATCCACCGCTGTAGTAGTGTATACGTTGACCTTGTAGGCATTATTTGCACACTGTTTTCTTCAACCCGCCATCTAGCTGTCTAGCTCTCCCCCTACACTATCTCTTCCAAGCACACACAGGCAGATTTTTCAGATACATTTTTGCCCTTGATCCCCCTCTGGCATGCCACTGTCCAGGTCGTTGCACCCTTTAAACAACTTTAAAATCATTTTTCTGGCCAGAAATGTCTTTTCTAGATGTTAAAGTTCGCCTTCCCATTGAAGTCTATGGGGTTCGCGAACCGTTCGCGAACCGCTCGCATTTTTGCGCAAGTTCGCGAATATGTTCGCGAACTTTTTTTCCGACGTTCGCTACATCCCTATTCAGGAGCCACTGGTTGGGGATCACTGCTGCATAGGGTTAGAAAATCAAGGTAATATCCATAATATGCATCCTTATTTACAATAATTAGAGATTTTTCCCCTTGATTCTAGTCAGGTACATTATAACCAAACTCATTAGGTTTCTAAACACATCGTGTCAGTATGTGTGCACAATATACTCTTAAAGGACCAGTTCCGTGTAAAAATAAAAGCTGGATAAATAGATAGGCTGTGCCAAACAAAAAATGTTTCCAATATACAGTAGTTATTTCGGCAAAAATGTAATGTATAAAGGCTGGAGTGACTGGATGTCTAACATAATAGCCAGAACACTACTTCCTGCTTTTCAGCTCTCTAACTCTGCGTTAGTAAGTGACTTGAAGGGGGGCCACATGGGACATAGCTGTTCAGTGAGTTTGCAATTGATCCTCAGCATTCAGCTCAGATTCAAAAGCAACAGATATGAACCATGTGCCCCCCCTCAAGTCACTGATTGGTTACTGCCTGGTCACCAGGGTAACCAATCAGTGGAAAGCAAGAGAGCTGAAAAGCAGGAAGTCGTGTTCTGGCTATTATGTTAGACATCCAGTCACTCCAGCCTTTATACATTACATTTTTGCCTAACTAACTATATTAGAAACATTTTTTATTTTGCACAGCCTATCTATTTACCCACTTTTTATTTTTATACTGAACAATGAAAATTTGATATAAGCTTAATCATGCTGAAGAAATTTTCTGCATATAATACATTCTAAACTCTGTACCATTTCTGAAATAGGTATCAAGTTACTGTTTACTATCCCTCTCTCAACAACTGTCACTCTTAATTTCATTCAGGACTCAGAGTCAGGTATCTTTTAGGGAGGATCCCATTCCTAGCAAATGTATCAGCGCTCACTGAAATAACTAATTCCAGCATAATATAATGACTGACCTTGGCACAAATCCTACATGTAAAGAGACAAGATTTCTGGGGATTTTAAGAGTGAGCTCTAATACATCTTCTAGACAAATAAAGAACCCCCCCCCCCCCAAAGGCTGTATTAGACCTAACTGACAATTAAACTCTTCTGACTCCTGCATAAGGAGAGAATGAAGCACATCATTTTTAATTGGTTATCTTTAGAATGTTTCTTATTTACGTATGGTGAAACCTATATTGAATTCTAATTTTTGTGATAGTTCCACCCTTTTAAGATAGATGACCACCTATAAGATTCCCATTCTGTAAGGAATGTTCCACAGCTAATGATATTCTCATTGAGACTGAATTACTGTATGCCAGTTTCTCATTTAATGAATTGTTTTTCACTTTGTTCTTTCCTGGCAGCACAAACAATGGCATATTTTAAATCACTGAAAGTTCTGAACTTGAAAAGTCAAAAAATCCTATCCTCGGATGTCGCAGAAACATTGGGTAAAGCATATCACCTGCTTTCAAATCTTTCTAATAAATATTCATACTGGCCTGTTCTGTTTTTATACTATAAATGCTTGCTCCCTTAATCATTACAGTGCTCGATCCAAGCAGGACTTTTTGTCAAAGTAAATCATTCTTGATTTTGTGAATTTTACAGCGCACATGTGCTGTTTGCAGATGTAAAAGTCACTGAAAATGTGAGGGAATATGACCACTGGGAAAATGTAATTTGTTTTAGAAAAAAGTGATGGAGCTGGCAAACAGAGGGGATGTATACAGTAAAAATTATGCAGTTCGGGTGGGGGAGATGTGCCCAACTTATATAATTGTTGGGAAAATGTAGGGTATACATGCCCTTTAAATACATAGGTCTATAAAAGCAGCAGTCAGACCTTGTCAGCAGCTTATCGGCCCACGTATGGGGAACTTAGACAAGCCTACCTGATATCTGGCTGAAAACTGGGCAGATTTAAAAATCCTATTGAAGCACATTGGCTTGTTGATGCGGTCCTTGCCCCAACTGCTTGCATCCCGTCAGTGTGATCTGATTTTTTTAGCAGAGCGCCAAACAATCGGATCAGTCTAATATTGCCAACCTCAAGGTGGCCATATCTAGGAAAAATCAGTTTGTTTGGACACGTCACATTTAGTGGCTCACACTGCATTAGGATAAACTGTAGCGTGGCTCACACTAAAGCTGGCCATACATGACCAATAGTGCCTACCAACTAAACCCCAATTTGACAAGTCGGCAGCTTATTAGCCAATGCACAGTGCACAAAAGTCAAGCTGCCACCTCATATGGCTTGTAGGGATGTCGCGGGCTGTTCGCCGGCGAACTTGTTCGCGCGAACATCGGGTGTTCGCGCTCGCCGAATGTTCGCGAACGTTGCGCGACGTTCGCCATTTTGGGTTTGCCTTACCTGGCGCTTTTTTTTGCCCTCTCACCCCAGACCAGCAGATACATGGCAGCCAATCAGGAAGCTCTCCCTCCTGGACCACCCCCACACCCCCTGGACCACTCCCCTTCCATATATAAACTGAAGCCCTGCAGCGTTTTTTCTGCCTGTGTGTGCTTGGAAGAGCTAGTGTAGGGAGAGAGCTGTTAGTGATTTCACTGATTTGAGGGACAGTTGATAGTAAGTTTGCTGGCTAGTAATCTACTTGATACTGCTCTGTATTGGAGGGACAGAAGTCTGCAGGGATTTGAGGGACATTTTAGGTTAGGTAGCTTTGCTGGCTAGTAATCTACCTTCTACTGCAGTGCTCTGTATGTAGCTGCCTGCTGTGGGCACTGATCTCTTCTGATCTCATCTGCTGACTGCTGTAATAACCCAATAGTCCTTGTAAGGACTGCTTTTATTTTCTTTTTTGTTTTTTTACTTTGCTAGTTGCTACTATAAGAGCCCAGTGCTATTAGTCTAGCAGTGTTGGGGAGTGGGACTGGTGTGCTACTGTGCTGCTCCTAGTAGTTCAGCAGCACCAACCCGAGAATTTTTTTTTTTTTTAATATACATATAATTTTTTTTTATTTTACTTATCTTACTGTTCTTTAACGTGTACAGTGCTGTTTGCTGTTCTTCATAGTAGTGCACCAATAGTAGTGCACTTGCAGGCATTATTTGCCCAGTGTGTTCTTCAAACAACGGCCATCTAGCTGTGTGAGCTTTTTCACATTTTGTCTAAATATCAATAATAACACCACCTGAGTGACGTTTTTCAAGCAGCAATAATATATTCCGTATCCACTGCTGTAGTAGTGTATACGTTGACCTTGCAGGCATTGTTTCAATTTGTTTGCCCAGTGTGTTCTTCATTTTCAAACAACGGCCATCTAGCTGTGTGAGCTTGTTCACATTCTGTCTAAATATCAATAATAATACCGTCTCCAGAAACACCACCTGAGTGACGTTTTTCAAGCAGCAATAATATATTCCGTATCCACTGCTGTAGTAGTGTATACGTTGACCTTGCAGGCATTGTTTCAATTTGTTTGCCCAGTGTGTTCTTCATTTTCAAACAACGGCCATCTAGCTGTGTGAGCTTGTTCACATTCTGTCTAAATATCAATAATAATACCGTCTCCAGAAACACCACCTGAGTGACGTTTTCAAGCAGCAATAATATATTCCGTATCCACTGCTGTAGTAGTGTATACGTTGACCTTGTAGGCATTGTTTGCCCAGTGTGTTCTTCATTTTCAAACAACGGCCATCTAGCTGTGTGAGCTTTTTCACATTCTGTCTAAATATCAATAATAATACCGTCTCCAGAAACACCGCCTGAGTGACGTTTTTCAAGCAGCAATAATATATTCCGTATCCACTGCTGTAGTAGTGTAAACGTTGACCTTGTAGGCATTGTTTGCCCAGTGTGTTCTTCATTTTCAAACAACGGCCATCTAGCTGTGTGAGCTTTTTCACATTCTGTCTAAATATCAATAATAATACCGTCTCCAGAAACACCGCCTGAGTGACGTTTTTCAAGCAGCAATAATATATTCCGTATCCACTGCTGTAGTAGTGTATACGTTGACCTTGTAGGCATTGTTTGCCCAGTGTGTTCTTCATTTTCAAACAACGGCCATCTAGCTGTGTGAGCTTTTTCACATTCTGTCTAAATATCAATAATAATACCGTCTCCAGAAACACCGCCTGAGTGATGTTTTTCAAGCAGCAATAATATATTCCGTATCCACTGCTGTAGTAGTGTATACGTTGACCTTGTAGGCATTGTTTGCCCAGTGTGTTCTTCATTTTCAAACAACGGCCATCTAGCTGTGTGAGCTTGTTCACATTCTGTCTAAATATCAATAATAATACCGTCTCCAGAAACACCACCTGAGTTGTTGTTGTTGTTGTTGTTTTAAAAATAATGCCAGGCAAAGGCAGGCCGCCACGCAGAGGCACTAGGGGTCGTGCTGCTATGCTATCCTGTGGCCCTAGGAAATTGCCCAGTTTTAAAAAGGCAATGACCCTGAACTCCCAAAATGCTGAAGAGGTAGTTGACTGGCTTACACAGCACACCCCATCCTCTACCGTTTCTAACTTTACCACAACATCCTCATCCTCCACTGCTATGGCCACCCCACGTAACACTTCCTCCACCACCGGCGCCCCTTCTTCACTGGAGTCAGAGGAGTTATTTTCACATGAGTTTCTTGAACTGAGTGATGCGCAACCATTATTGGCAGAAGAAGATGAAGGAGATGAGGACGTTACACCAGATTTAATTCTGGCAAAGAACACAACAGAGATGGACATAATGAGTGATGAGGAGGTCCCCGCTGCTGCTTCCTTCTGTGAGCTGTCAGAAGAAATTGATGCATCTGAGGAGAATGATGATGAGGAGATTGATGTTTTGTGGGTGCCCAGTAGAAGAGAGCAAGAGGAGGATAGTTCAGATGGAGAGACGGAGAGTCAGAGAGGCAGGAGGAGAATAAGACTTGGAAGAAGCAGGGAGGACAGCTCGCAGGGAACAGTAGGGCAACAACATGTATCGGCACCTGTGGTCAGCCGGCCAACGCACCCGCCATTGCCGACAACGCCGCCAACTTCTACTGTTACCGCCAGATTGCCAGCTTCAAAAAGGTCAGCAGTGTGGGATTTTTTTAATGTGTGTGCCTCTGACAAAAGCGTTGTAATTTGCAATGAGTGCAGTCAGAAACTGAGTCTTGGGAAGCCCAACAGCCACATAGGTACAACTTCTATGCGAAGGCACATGAACGGCAAGCACAAAGCACTTTGGGAGCAACACCTCAAAGGCAACAGGCAAACTAAAAGCCACCCTCCTTCTGGTCCAGCATCTTACTGCTCTACCTCTGCTGTCCTTGACCCGTCTGAACCACCCTCCACTCCGCCTTCCACCTTGACCACCAGTTCCCATTCCCAGTCATCTGCCCCCAGCCAAGTTTCTGTGAGGGCCATGTTTGAGCGTAAGAAGACAATGTCTGCGAGTCACCCCCTTGCCCGGCGTCTGACAGCTGGCTTGTCTGCACTCTTAGCCCGCCAGCTTTTACCATACCAGCTGGTGGACTCTGAGGCCTTCCGCAAATTTGTAGCAATTGGGACACCGCAGTGGAAGGTACCCAGACGCAATTTTTTTTCAAAAAAGGGAATACCACACCTGTACCACCATGTGCAGAGCCAAGTCACCGCATCTCTGTCACTTAGTGTTGGGCCAAAGGTCCATATGACTACTGACGCATGGTCCTCCAAGCATGGTCAGGGCAGGTATGTCACCTACACTGCCCACTGGGTGAACTTGGTAATGGCTGGGAAGCAGGGAATGTGTGGCTCAACAACGACAGTGGAGTTGGTGTCACCGCCACGGATTGCACGCGGTTCTGCCACCACCTCTACTCCTCCTTCGCTCTCTACCTCGTCTTCTTCCTCTTCTTCGTCCTCTGGTGCTGGGTCCTCCTCCTCCACACCTGTGCACCCCCAGCTCCCCCTAGGCTATTCGACGTGCCAGGTACGCCGTTGTCATGCTGTCTTGGGGATGACGTGCCTGGAAAGCAGAAACCATACCGGATCTGTACTCCTGTCATCTCTGCAGTCACAGGCCGATCGGTGGCTGACCCCACACCAACTGAAGATCGGAAAAGTGGTGTGTGACAATGGAAGCAATCTGTTGGCAGCACTGAGACTGGGCAATTTAACACATGTGCCCTGCATGGCACATGTTCTGAATTTAATAGTCCAACGTTTTGTCTCAAAGTACCCAGGATTCCAGGACGTTCTCAGGCAGTCCAGGAAGGTGTCGGCCCATTTCAGACGTTCCTATACAGCCATGGCACGCCTTGCTGACATTCAGCAGCGGTACAACATGCCAGTCAGGCGTTTGATTTGCGACAGCCAGACTCGCTGGAATTCAACACTCCTCATGTTGGAACGTCTGCTGCAACAACAAAGAGCCGTCAACGAATACCTGTTTGGACTGGATCTGCAGAGCTGGGGATTTTTTTCCCCCGTTACTGGGTGCTTATGCGCGATGCCTGCAGGCTCATGCGCCCTTTTGAAGAGGTTACAAATATGGTCAGTCGCACCGAAGGCACCATCAGCGACCTAATACCCTTTTCTTTCTTCCTGGAGCGTGCCGTGCGACGAGTGACAGATGAGGCTGTAGACCAGCGTGACGAGGAGCAGGAAGCGCACGATTTCTGGTCGGAATCACCAGAACGAACCCAGGCACCTGCTGCAACGCAGGGAGAGGTGTCAGAAGTGGAGTCAGAGGAGGAAGGTGGCTTTGTGGAGGAGGAGGACCAACAGGAGCAGGCTTCACAGGGGGCTAGTGGTGACCTTTTGGGGACCCCTGGTCTTGTACGTGGCTGGGGGGAGGAGACCGTGGATGATGCAGTCCTTGATAACGAGGAAGCGGAGATGGATACCTCTGCATCCAACCTTGTGAGAATGGGGTCTTTCATGCTGTCATGCCTGTTGAAGGACCCCCGTATCAAGAGGCTTAAGGAGAAGGACCTGTACTGGGTCGCGACTCTACTAGACCCTCGGTACAAGCATAAAGTGGCAGAAATGTTACCAACATACCACAAGTCTGAAAGGATGCTGCATTTACAAACCAGCCTGCAAAACATGTTGTACAATGCTTTTAAGGGTGATGTCACTTCAGGAACTCATCAACATTCCAGGGGCAGAGGTGCCAGTAATCCTGCCACGAGCGCACCTGCAAGGACAAAGCACTTTGGCCACTCTGTAACGTCAGACATGCAAATGTTTTTTTGTCCAAGGCAGCGCCAGAACCCTTCTGGATTCACCCTCAAAGAACGCCTCGACCGGCAGGTAGCGGACTACCTGGCATTAACTGCAGATATCGACACTCTGAGGAGCGATGAACCCCTGGACTACTGGGTGCGCAGGCTTGATCTGTGGCCAGAGCTGTCACAATTTGCCATGAAACTCTTGTCTTGCCCCGCCTCAAGTGTCCTCTCAGAAAGGACCTTCAGTGCAGCAGGAGGGATTGTAACTGAGAAGAGAACTCGCCTAGGTCACAAAAGTGTGGATTACCTGACCTTTATTAAAATGAATGAGGGGTGGATCTCGGAGGGTTACTGCACGCCGGAAGACTTGTTCTGAGTTTCTGACTCCCCATGCAGCTGTCCTTCTCTGCACGCCTCATGACTCCACACACAGCTGTCCTTTAGCGTCCTCCTCCCTCCACCACCGTTACAAACTAGGGTGCAAACCCTACTGGTTTAATTTGAATCCAGGTAAATCCTGAGTTTTTCTGGCCTCTGTGCTTCAGTGGCTGCGACAAAAATAAATGAATATTTTCAGCATTTATATGGCATATTTTTTCTGGCCTCTGTGCTTCAGTGGCTGTGACAAAAAAAATGAATATTTTCAGCATTTATATGGCATATTTTTTCTGGCCTCTGTGCTGCAGTGGCTGCGACAAAAAAAAATTAATATTTTCAGCATTTATATGGCATATTGTTTCTGGCCTTCTGGTTCAGTGGCTGCGACAAAAAAAACATAATTTTTCAGGAAAGTACACATGCCTAATTTTTCAGGGTTCTGCAACAGTGGCAAAATCGCATCTTTTATGGTCACCGCAGGTGATCAATAAAGTAGACCAAAACTGGGCCCACACTGCAGAATCAGTGTTTTTTGGTTCACTTCACTGTACATTGAATTACCTCTGCCTGACCGTGCACGTGCGCACAAGCACGGTGACTGCTAAACACACCACTACAGAAATATTGCCACCAACAGGACGAACATCCTGGAGGTGACAAGCTCAACTAGTAATTAACAACTATCATTCATTAAAGCTCTTTGCGTTTTTTTGCGTTGCAGTAAGCGCCGCGTTTCGTCTTTGCGTGTGAACAGGCTGTAACCTTTACACGACTTGATTGGCATGTAGACGCCGGACGTTTTAAAGCATTTTATTACACAGGTTTAGAAATGTAGTGTGATTTCTGCCCTTTACAGCACAAAACGCAGCGCTGTGTCAACAATGGATTTTTTAGAAACATATTTGCCCTTGATCCCCCTCTGGCATGGCACTGTCCAGGTCGTTGCACCCTTTAAACAACTTTAAAATCATTTTTCTGGCCAGAAATGTCTTTTCTAGCTTTTAAAATTCGCCTTCCCATTGAAGTCTATGGGGTTCGCGACGTTCGCGAACCGTTCGCATTTTTGACGCAAGTTCGCGAATATGTTCGCAAACTTTTTTCCCGACGTTCACTACATCCCTAATGGCTTGTCCCGATATCAATCAGTCTGACTGAATATCATGTAAGGGCTGCATTGACATGTGTGTGTGATACTCTCCCTCCGATGAGCCTGCACAGGCCCCCATGTGATTGGATCATAGGCCTGGGGCCAAAGATCAGATCAGTCCAAATCAATCATTCAAAATGACCGCTCATTTGGCGACCTAATCAATCAACCCTAAATTCCAGTGCGTGATAGTAAAGGACAATTTAAAGTATAGATTATAAGAAGCACATCATTTAAATAATTCAAATAAATGTTTTTTTTTTTTCAACAGTCTGTGCTCTGGGTTCCCTGGTTCACCTGGAGAAGCTATTTTTACCAGAAGGGGATGGGATGGTTAAAGCCGCAAACCTTCTGATAGGGCAGTTACACAATTATCCAAACCTCCAACATCTCACTATGTCCAAAATTCTAAATGATGAAAGCATTGAAGAGTTAGGTATGTATAACCACATTCCATTATATAAACACCACAGATGCACCTCTGTTTCTTGCTGCTACTCCCACATAGGGGCGAATTCAGTAAGCGCCGAAAATATGCTAGCGACGCCTTTGCTGCACTTCGCCAGGGCGCCGCTAATTCACTAAAATCCAAAGTTGCGCTCAGGGAGGCGAAAGGTAGAGAAGTTTCACTAGCGTTAATTCATCAAGCAAAGCGAAGTTACGATATCGATGCCTAATTTGCTTACGGCGCCAAATTAAAGTACAATGGACGTATATGTAGCAGCAAATACATTACACTACACAAGTCCAGGGAAAGCGTCATAAAATAAAATTGTTATTTTGCCCTATACATGTGCCCACTGTATAGTTTATGTGCCATATGTTAGGTAATGTAGGGGGGAAGGAGGGTACCCCAAAAACATTTACGATCTTTTTCAGCCTATCACCCTTTAAAAAGTAAAAGACGCCAGCGTTTTTTGGGACTTAGAAAAAATGTCAACTTTTTTTTGAAGCAATCCCTATCTACTCTGTTGCACTTTGCCTGGTCTGAGGTGGCAAAGGCAAGTCTGGCGCAAGAGGTAACGTTCAGTAAAATGCGCAAGTTAGTGAATTAACGTAGTTACGTCCCTTCACCATAGCGCAACTTCGCCTGGCATAAGGGTGCGAGGTAGCTCTAGAGTAGGCTAGCGTTAGTCGCTTCGCGCTTTAGTGAATTTGCCCCATGGTGTCATTTCTACTTGTTCTGACTATACAGATCTCTGGGCTATGAGTTAGAGCCAATGCTTTGTTATATCAGCCATCAAAAAACTTTACTGCCAGGGTTAGTGCAACCTACTACACAATTGGCCTCCAAGATTCCCACTTTTGCCCACTCAGTTTTTCTTACATAGTGCTTTAATAGAGAGAGATTTATAGACCCCGAAGCAATATAAAGCCCTAACAAAGCAATAGTAGAATCACTCTGGGTAGAGATTTCGACTGGGCAAAAGGTATCAAAAAGAATTATCATTGGTGTATGCTATAAACCACCTCGTATAAGTGTCGAGTATGAAGCCCAGCTACTCTTGCAGATACAAGCGGCTTCACAGCTGGGTCAAGTTGTTGCTATGGGTGACTTCAATTATCCAGACATTGACTGGGGTAATGGGGTTGCTAAGACAGAAAAAGCTAGTAGGTTTGTAAATATGCTGAATGGCAACTTTTTATTCCAGCTCGTTCAAGAACCTACTAGGAATAACTCTCTTTTGGACCTTGTAATAACTAACAATACTGAACTCATCTCTAACATTTGTGTGGGTGAGCATTTAGGGAATAGTGATCATAACATGGTCTCCTTTGAGATTCTGTTGCAGAAGCAATTCTATAAGGGAGTAACTAAAACACTAAATTTCAGACGTGCAAACTTTGACAGTATAAGGGCATCTCTGCAACATATTAAGTGGGAAATGCTTTTCACAGGGTTAAACACGGAACAAAAATGGGAAGTCTTTAAAATGCTGCTTAATAAATATACTTGTCAGTATATTCCACTTGTAAGCAAGGAACGTCGTTGCAAAGCAAAACCTTTTTGGTTCAATAGAAGCGTTGGTGTTGAGGTGGGTAAGAAAAGACGTGCTTTTAAGGCTTTCAAGTTAGCTGGTACAGCCGAAACATTTACAAGGTACAAGGAGGCCAATAAATCATGCAAAGAAGCTATAAGGCAAGCTAAAATTGCTATGGAAAAGGATATTGCAGCAAGCAGTAAAAAAAATCCAAAATTATTTTTTAAATATGTCAATAGTAAAAAAATGAAGCAGGAAGGGGTGAGACCCTTACTATCAGAGGGGGGTCAGCTGGTTGATGAAAACAAAATAAAAGCGCAGATTCTGAACTCGTATTTTTCATCTGTCTACACAAATGAAGAACCAGTAAGTGAAGGTTTCCTTCTTAACACTCCCAATTCTAGTAATACAACTAGTGATGCATGGTTCACACATGAAGAAATTCAAAAGAACTTGAACATGTTAAGATTAACAAAGGTCCAGGGCCAGATGGTATTCATCCCAGGGTAATTAGCGAGCTTAGCTCTGTGATTGCCAAACCTCTTTACTTAATTTTTCAGGATTCATTGAGATCTGGCATCGTGCCGAGAGACTGGCGAATTGCTAATGTGGTGCCTCTATTCAAAAAAGGATCCCGTTCTCAGCCTCAAAACTATAGGCCAGTTAGTCTGACGTCAGTATTAGGAAAGCTTTTCGAAGGGTTAATAAAGGATAAGATACTGGACTTCATAGCAAATCATAATACTATGAGTTTGTGCCAGCATGGTTTTATGCGTAATAGATCTTGCCAGACTAACTTAATTTCTTTTTACGAGAATGTAAGTAGAGACCTCGATTCTGGGATGGCAGTGGATGTGATTTACTTAGACTTTGCTAAAGCATTTGATACAGTGCCACACAAAAGGTTACTGGTTAAATTAAGGAATGTTGGCCTGGAACATAGTATTTGTACCTGGATAGAGAACTGGCTAAAAGATAGACTACAAAGAGTGGTGGTAAATGGAACATTTTCTAATTGGACCAGTGTTGTTAGTGGAGTACCACAGGGCTCTGTACTAGGTCCCTTGCTTTTCAACTTGTTTATTAATGACCTGGAGGTGGGCATTGAAAGTACTGTTTCTATTTTTGCAGATGATACTAAATTGTGCAGAACTATAGGTTCCATGCAGGATGCTGCCACTTTGCAAAGTGATCTGTCTAAACGGGAAAACTGGGCAGCAAACTGGAAAATGAGGTTCAATGTTGATAAATGCAAGGTTATGCACTTTGGCAAAAATAATATAAATGCAAGTTATACACTAAATGGCAATGTGTTGGGAGTTTCCTTAAATGAAAAGGATCTAGGGGTCTTTGTAGATAACACGTTGTCTAATTCTGGGCAGTGTCATTCTGTGGCTACTAAAGCAAATAAAGTTCTGTCTTGCATAAAAAATGGCATTAACTCAAGGGATGAAAACATAATTCTGCCTCTTTATAGGTCCCTGGTAAGGCCTCATCTGGAGTATGCAGTTCAGTTTTGGACTCCAGTCCTTAAGAGGGATATAAATGAGCTGGAGAGAGTGCAGAGACTAAGTGCAACTAAATTGGTTAGAGGGACGGAAGACTTAAATTATGAGGGTAGACTGTCAAGGTTGGGGTTGTTTTCTCTGGAAAAAAGGCGCTTGCGAGGGGACATGATTACACTTTACAAGTACATTAGAGGACATTATAGACAAATGGCAGGGGACCTTTTTACCCATAAAGTGGATCACCGTACCAGAGGCCACCCCTTTAGACTAGAAGAAAAGAACTTTCATTTGAAGCAACGTAGGGGGTTCTTGACAGTCAGGACAGTGAGGTTGTGGAATGCACTGCCGGGTGATGTTGTGATGCTGATTCAGTTAATGCCTTTAAGAATGGCTTGGATGATTTTTTGGACAGACATAATATCAAAGGCTATTGTGATACTAAGCTCTATAGTTAGTATAGGTATGGGTATATAGAATTTTAATTAAAAGTAGGTAGGGGTGTGTGTATGGATGCTGGGTTTTCATTTGGAGGGGTTGAACTTGATGGACTTTGTCTTTTTTCAACCCAATTTAACTATGTAACTATGTAACCCACCAAGATTTCAGTAAAACAAGTATCCTGTAGATTTTTTAGAATTGAATTTGCTAGATATTGGATTGCATCTCTGAAAAAGGGAAAAAAAATATCAACTTGTGGCTCTACAGTATCTGGTCTCATTACTTCCCTTCAGCATCCTATGCAATAGCTTTACATGCAGTTTTCTAATGCAGCTCAATCACTTTAATTAATTTGCACACATTTTGTAGCCAGACAGCAGAAGGCAAAACCTACAAATGCACTGGGTCTTTGAAGGGGTTGATTCACCTTTAACTTAACTTTTAGTGTGCTAATTCTAAGCAACTTTTCAATTGGTCTTCATTATTTTTTTTCCTCCAGTTTTCTAATTTTGTGCCTTCTTCTGACTCTTTCAAATGGGGGGGGGGGGGTCACTGACCCTGTCTAAAGTTACAAATTTATTGTTATTGCTACTTTTTATTACTCGTCTTTCTATTCAATGCATAGTTGCTAGGGTAATTTGGATCACAAATAATAAAAAATGAAACCCGGTTGCAAATTATCTCAGAATATCATTCTGTACATCATACATTAAGGTAACTCAAAGGTGAATAACCCATTTAAATGGAATTCTAACACAAAAATTATTGTTTTGCCTAATTAAAGAAAACACAATTCTAAGCAATTTTGCAATATACGTTAATTTAAAATGTTCTATGGATTTTAAGTTATTTGTATATGTATTGCTATTGAAAGCAGTGCTTGTCTGTCCCTTTGTATTATCCTGGTGGCTCAGACTGGTGATACAATGTAAGACAAAGTAGCTGATTAACAGACCTGTCTTTGCTGGGGAACCAAGACTTTTGCAACATTGTTTAAAAAGTAATAACCAGGAGTTAATCAAATGCTGCTTTCAATAGCAATTGTTTTACAAATAACTTTAAAAGCACTGACATTTTAAATAAATTTCTATTGGAAAAAGTTGCTTTGAATTATGTTTTCTTTTATTATACAGTATTTTTATTTTGCAATTTAACAAGGTGTTGAATTAAATGCAGGAAAGCTCACGGCAGCACAAACGTTGAAGGAGGTAAAGAATAGGATTATTTCAGCTCATTTTTTCTTTTTTACACAGAGGTGAAGCTAAACAATCAGGTAACCTTTGTCATTGGCCCACCAGTCCATCTCACCATACTGATGTTCCTCTAGTATACTTTATTGTCCCACCGGAACTCAGACAACTACTCTTACAATTAGTGTAAGGTACACAAACATTCACCCTGATGGGCCACAAGTACTCACACACAATCACACCAGGACAACTCACATTGGTGCACAGACATTCACACAAACAAACACTGGCACAGCAGCAGTTACATTAGCACAAGACACAGGTACCCAGTCCCAATCTGATGCTTTTAACGTGAATGATAAGACATGCTTTAACATCCCAGAATATGCAAGAGCTGACAGGCTGATAGAGTAACATAACCCAGTTCTGCAACCCATTGCAACTAAACAGCAGCTATCTTTCCCTGGTTAAGAACACCTTTATAAATGGTTGTAAGCAGGCAGCAATTTGCAGAAAGGGATTGGATGGCTTTTGAGCAAGTGATCGAAGATAGCTCATAGTACAAGTTGATCCAGGGACTTTGGAGTCGGGAAAGATTTTCTTCCCCCTCTGAAGCAAATTGGAGAGGCTTCAGATGAGTTTTTTTGCCTTCCTCTGGATCAACTAGCAGATAAGCAGGTTACATAAAAGGTTGAACTTGATTGACGTGTCTTTTTTCAACCTAAAGACTATGTATATTTTGTATTTCGCAGGAGGTGCAGCGCAATCTGGTTACCTGAAAAAGCTTTGCCAGCTTGAGCTGGATATAAATAACAATGTCACTGAATCTGGATGGAGAGCATTTTTCCAGAAAGTAGACAACATGCCAGAGCTAAGCCTTCTGAATATAAACCGGATGTACACCCACTCTATAAAGTCTCACCCGACCACCGTTACATCTTTTGTACAATGTGTATCCAGACTGCCAAGTCTGACGACGACCCTGATGCTTGGGTGGCTGCTGGATGAAGAGGACTTAAATATGTTTAATGCCATGAAGGAAAAGCACCCTCAGTCTAAAAGCCTAACTATACACTGGCAGTGGTACTTGCCTTTTCCACCAAATATAAAGGAGTAGAATCATACTTTTTCTTTAACTGCTAACAAATCTAGGCCCTTTTAAGCTGCAAATGGAATGTTCGAGTCTTGGCTATTTGCTATCATCTGCAGCTGCATGGAATCTGATCTATACCAACACAAAAGGAAAAAGGTCCCTCCATGAACATCCCCATTATTGAATAGATCTACATTGGCACACTTATCTGGGTTTTAAAGGAGAAGGAAAACAGTTTATTGCCAATAGATTAGCCACAATATTTATTCTGTAGAATGCTTTACCATACCTGAGTAAATAGCTCTAGATGCTCTCTGTTTATTTAGGATAGCAGCTGCCATATTAGCTTGCTGTGACATCGCTTCCTGCCTGAGTCTCTCCCTGCTTGCTCATGGCTCATATTACAGCAGGGAAAGGAGGAGGGAGGAGGAGATGAGCAAACTGAGCATGCTCAAGCCCAAGCCATGGAGGTTTAAGCTGAAAACAGGAAGTCTGATACAGAAGCCCATGTGTACACAATAGAAGGAAAGAAATGCAGTGTTTCTTTTGACAGAGGACTCAGAGCAGCATTACTTTGAGGGTTAACTGGTGTATTTATATAGACCTTTCTTATAAAGCTAAACCTTTCCTTTTCCTTTAGGGCAGACACATGCTCAGATTTGGGGAGATTAGTAGTCCAGCGACAAATCTCCTCTTCTTTGGGGCGACTAATCTACCCGAACTGCCTTCCACTGGCTAGAATGTAAATTGCTGTCTGGATGGCAATCTGTTCGATTCGTTTTCCGAAGTCATCCAAAGTTGCCTCACGAGAAAACTTCGGGCAACTTCAGAAAACAAAGCGCTCAGAGTGCTATAGAGCCTGTGATTTCGTTTCTAGCCGGCGGGAGGCAGTTTGGGGAGATTGGTCACCCCGAAGAAGAGCCAATTTAAAGCCGGGCGACAATCTCCCTGAATCTGAGCGTGTGTCTCTGCCCTTCAAGGGGACCTGTCACCCAGACATAAAAATCTGTATAATAAAATCCTTTTTAAATTAATCAGGATACCCAACTTTTTTTTTATAGTCAAACACCCATACCTTTTATAAAGGCATTTAAAATGTTCAACTGTCATATATTGCCTGCCCCAGACAGGAAATTGCTTTCACTTTCCATTCACCACTTTCTAGATGTCCCTGCACTCCCCACATCCCCCCCCCTCCATCTTTGCAGTCTAAAATTGTGTAGGCTGTCTATGGGCATGTGCATCAGGCCCCAATTCTAATGCATAAATGAGATTTTGGGACTGGATTGGTAAAAAACACAATGTATAATGGGGCAATAGGAACATTATAAACTACAACAATAATCTGTTGCTTAAATGGTCTAGTTATCACATTAACAAATTAACTGTACCGCCTGTGCACATCTTATATTCTTAAAGGGGAACTCCACAAAAACATAACAAGCTTTTTGAAAAGTAAACATTATTTCAAGCAACTTTGCAATATACATAAATTAAAAATATGCAGACTTTTCATGATTTTTAATGTTTTCTGACAGTTCCCTAAGCCTAGCCCCCTGGCTCTCCTGCTGATCTTTCTGACTACTTTGCTGAGCTGGCTGACTACTGTTACTTTTTATCAACAGCCAGCTGTCCTCAGTCTGCATCCTCCAATAAGGAATGAAACATCACAGTGCATTGTGGGTTATGTAGTTCCTGCATGCTGCTTGTAAGCTGTGGAGTAGTTACAATTTGTAACATCAGTGTTTAGTCCCTCCTTCCCTGCCAGGATTTCAAATGATGCAGAAAGAGAAGAACTATTAACCAGCTGGATTTCAACATAAAAAATGGCATTTATTCACACTTTTTGAAGAAAGAGGTAACTGTGAAGGATATATTAAGGGTTTCTATGTTTTGTGGGCCTCTTTTTCAAATTTTGGTTTGGAAGACAGAGTTCCCCTTTAACTTTATACTACAGTGGTAACCAAAATCATTTCATTGGTAAAACTGGTTATTAAATGAATAGCGGGGGGATCAGACATGCAAGAAGAGTCCAGGTATAGGATAAGTTAACCGTAAACTAGGGATGCACTGAATCCAGGTTTCGGTTCGTCCAGGATTCGGCCGAATCCTTTTGCCCGGCCCAACTGAATCCTAATTTGCATATGCAAATTAGGGGCAGGGAGGGAAATCATGTGACTTCACAAAACAAGAAAGTAAAAAATGTTTTCCCCTTCACACCCCTAATTTGCATATGCAAATTAGGATTCTGTATTCAGCCGAATCTTTCGTGAAGGATTCTGGGGTTCAGCCGAATTCAAAATAGTGGATTCGGTGCATTCCTACCGTAAACCCACTATCCAGAAAGCTCTGAATTACAGAATGGCCGTCTCCCATAGATTGTTTTATCCAAATTTTTAAAAATGATTTCCTTTTTCTCTGTAATAAAACAGTAGCTTGTACTTGATTTAAACTAAGATATAATTAATCCTTATTGGAAGCAAAACCAGACGATTGGTGATTTTCTAGCAGACTTAAGGTATGGAGATCCAAATTATGGAAAGATCCATTATCTGGAAAACCTCAGGTCCCAAGTATTCTGGATAACAGGTTCTATACCTGTGTAACAGGCATTCTAGTTGTTTTGTTGGCAGGACATTTGTGTGTGTAAAACAATGGGAAGCAGATCCCATGGCAGTTCGAGAGCCAGTAACTTCTAGTTATGTCACAGGAGACAACTAAACCCAGAAAGCCAGTGATTGGTTGCAGTTCTGTTGGTATAAAAACATTCAAATTTGAAAAACCACCAAGAGATGAAGTTCACCTAAAATTACTTTATTGTTTAACTTACAAAAAAGTTGCATATATATCAAAATAAACAGAAAATGTACTTGTGTTGTGTGGAAATGTCATTTCAATGTCACATACACGATTATAATAGAAAAATAACACAAAAGGCCTACTGCAAATTGTTTGGACTGGTTATTTAAACCAAGGTGAACTGTATTTTATTTTTTTTAGAATAACCAAAGTAATTGACAAGACGTTAAGGATCTTTGGAACCAAAACGATAGTTCAGTATAGTTCGGCCACATCGTTAATCCTTATGTTGCTGAATACTATAGCTACTTCAATAGTAATTCTGCTTCTGAACAGGCACAAGGAAGATTGGAGCTATGAACTTCAGAGATCAATATTTTATAACAAATTCACTCTAAGTGCCTGCATCCTTGCACTAAAGAGAAGGCTTTTATAAAACCACTGTAGTTCAATTACAAATCACTGTATCTGAACTCTGTCCTCTTCCCAAGGAAATGATTGGATAATACTTAATTCGGTGCAGCACCTTGAAACAGGCATATAAACTAGATGCTTTTATTTGCTAAAGTGACAATGTTATGCCTAACGATACGCATTCGGTTTTGGGAGCAGTCTAAATCATATAAGCTATAACACAATGCTAGATGGTGACAGTTACTTTCAGAATGGTTTCAGATGTCCAGAAGCTGAATTTTCATTGTGCGGCCTTTAACAGCGCACAAGTGTGGAGCTTCCATGTAAACAGACGATACCTGTAATAATAAATGAATAACAAATACATTTAGTCAGTCATTCTGTCCAATCCAGTATATACAGTTAGGCCCATAAATATTTGGACAGAGACAACTTTTTCTAATTTTGGTTCTGTCCATGACTGCAATGAATTTGAAATGAAACCACTCAGATGCAGTCGAACTGCAGACTTTCAGCTTTAATTCAGTGGGTTGCACAAAAAGATTGCATAAAAATGCATTTTCACTTCATTTCAGGGGCTCAAAAGTAATTGGACCCTGACTCAAAGGCTATTTCATGGGCAGGTGTGGGCAATTCCTTCATTATGTCATTATCAATGAAGCAGATAAAAGCCCTGGAGTTGATTTGAGGGGGGGAGGTGTTTGTATGTGGAAGATTTTGCTGTGAACAGACAACATGCGGTCAAAGGAACAAGCCATCCTTAAGCTGCGAAAACAGAAAAAAAACACCGGAGAAATTGCTACAATATTAGGAGTGGCAAAATCTACAGTTTGGTACATCCTGAGAGAGAAAGAAAGAAATCACTGGTGAATTCAGCAACCCAAAAAGAGCTGAATATCCACGGAAGACAACAGTGGTGGATGATCTCAGAATCATTTCCATGGTGAAGAGAAAACTCTTCACAACAGCCAAATAAGTGAACAACACTCTCCAGGAGGTAGGTGTATCGATATCCAAGTCTACCATAAAGAGAAGACTGCATGAAAGTAAATACAGAGGGTGCATAAAAGGTGCAAGCCGCTCATAAGCATCAAGAATAGTAAGGCTAGATTGGACTTTGCTAAAAAAAAAAAACATCTAAAAAAGCCAGCACAGTTCTGAAAAAACAAACATTCTTTAGACAGATGAAACCAAGATCAACCTCTACCAGAATGATGGCAAGAAAAAAGTATGGAGAAGCCGTGGAACAGCTCCTGATCCAAAACACACCACATCATCTATAAAACATTTGGGAGGCAGTGTGAAGGCTTGGGCGTGCATGGCCGCCAGTGGCACTGGGACACTAGTGTTTATCCATGATGTGACACAGGACAGAAGCAGCTGAATTAATTCCGAGGTGTTCAGAGACACTGTCTGCTCAAATCCAGCTAAATGCAGTCACATTGATTGGGAGACATTTCACAATGACCCAAAACATACAGCCAAAGTAACCCAGGAGTTTATTAAAACAAAGAAGTGGAATATTCTTGAATGTCCAAGTCAGTCACCTGATCTGAACCCAATTGAGCTGCATTTCACTTGTTGAAGACTAAACTTCCGACAGAAAGGCCCACAAACAAACAGCAACTGAAAGCCGCTGCAGTAAAGACCTGGCAGAGCATTAAAAAGGAGGAAACCCAGAATCTGGTGATGTCCATGAGTTCAAGACTTCAGGCTGTCATTGCCAGCAAACGGTTATCAACCAAGTATTAGAAATGAACATTTTATTTTCATTTTTTTTAATTTGTCCAATTACTTTTGAGCCCCTGAAATGAAGTGATTGTGTTAAAAAAAAGGCTTTAGTTCCTCACATTTTTATACAATCTTTATGTTCAACCAAGTGAATTAAAGCTGAAAGTCTCCAGTTCAACTGCATCTGAGTGGTTTCATTTAGAATTCATTGTGGTAATGTACAGAACCAAAATTAGAAAAAAGTCTGTCCAAATATTTATGGGCCTAACTGTAGCAAAGGAGCAAAATAGGAGTGGTACAATTCATACGCTATGTAACTGTGTTTGGGGTTTGTGCTGACTAGAAACATGTATGATCTGAAAAGTGATTGGAGAACTGTGCATTTTTTCAACCAGCAGCACACTAAATCACTAGTTTAGCCTGCAGGCAAAGGGGTTGCTTAACTTTAAATTAACTTTTAGTATGGTGTAGAGAATGGTATTCAAAGACAATTTGCAATTGGTTTTCATTTTTTATTATTTGTGGTTTTTGTGTTATTTGACTTTTTATTCAGCAGCTCTCCAGTTTGCAATTTCAGCAATCTGGTTGCTAGGGTCCAAATTACCCTAGCAACCATGCATTGATTTGAATAAGAGACTGGAATATAAATAGGAGAGGCCTGAATAAAAAGATGAGTAATAAAAAGTAGCAATAACAATAAATGTGTAGCCTTACAAAGCATTTGAAACCTGGAAAAAAGTCAGAGCAAATAATTAAAAAACTATAAAAAAAAAAAAAAAAGAAATAAAAATGAAGCTTAATTGAAAAGATGCTTAAGAATAAGTTTTTATAACATACTAAAAGTTAACAAGGGTGAACCACCCCTTTAAATCATGCATGCCTTCATTATTTATATACTAATCTAGAAATGCTGGCAATATAATCATTCAAACCAAAACACAATTCAAATTCTTGAGAAATATAAACGCACACAAAAAAATGCGACAAAGCGTTTTTTCTCAAACACTAGCATATTTAAGAAAAAACATGACAGATTATGGGAACATAATAAATAACTGAATAAAGTTGTCAAGAGACAATTCCCATGGGCTTTTACTGAACCTTGGGGGAGATTTTTTTCTGGCGACTTTTTACGTTTTTTTTTTCCTTTAATAAATACTGACTATTCAAGGTTCTGAAGAATATTCTCAAGTATATTCACGTTTGCAATTTTTTTTTCTTGCTGCGTTTTTTTCCCTGGAATCGTGCAAAAAATGCCAACTTAAATTTTGATAAATCAGTCCCATAAAATGATTTACTCGGATTGAATACTCACCTACTCCTGGATGTTACTTCTGGTGAGGTGGTTTTCCAATGGAAGATTCCATTCGCCCTTGCTTTAGTCCCTGAGTAAGAAAGCACATAAGTGGGTTCACTAAATGGCTAAGCATAAACAACAATTGGCTCACTCTTGATTTACAAAAAGTTTAGCTTCCCTAAATATACTGCATGCCCATAGCAGATCAACTACTGTATATGCTCACAGGCATAGAATTGCTAAAAGATGTTTTGTAGGAACAGTGTGGCTCAGCTGCAAGACTTTCCACTTACCAGGTAGTAGCCAGTGTGATATCCGCTCATGTACCAGGAGATCAGCATACTGCCCAATGCCTCGTCATCTTCACAAGCATCGGGGCTCATTGGTGGAGGGGGTGGAATCATCTTACAGCAAAAAGAAAGAGAGAGAGTTATCTTACTAAAGTTGTTTATATTGAATAATATAATAGGGATGTACTGTATGTATGCATAATTTAAGGGGGTTATTTATCAAAGTCCGAATTTATCTCAATATTTTCTGCTACAAGCTCTGATCTAATCCAATCTGATTTTTTACACTTAATCAGATTTTCACGTTTTTTTCAAGATCTTTTTGGATTTTTAGTCTCATTTTCACAATTTCAGATTTTTCACCCAAAAACTTCGGGGTATTGCACGAACCCAGCACACATCAAAAAAATCATTGGAACTTCTCCCATTGACTAATATGCAACCTCGACAGGTCTGAGATGCCGGATTTTCTGATTCGGACTTTTCCATCATTGGGGATTTTATTGGGAATTTCTTGTGATTTTCGCATTTGGAGTTTAGAAAATAACCCCCTTAGTGTACAGATTATAAAAACTGTGCAATGAACAAGCAGATATGCTTTTGCTTAATGTACAATATATATTATGGGCCTGCCATAGTTTAGCCCCGTTTATAAAACAAATACTAAACAGAACTGATAAACTGTGTGTAGGGGGGGTAGAGGATTTATTTTGCTAAGGAATATGTTCCTTAGGATTCAGTAATAGACTCAGTAATAGATTCTATTAAAAGGGTTGATCACATTTCAAACATGTTTTTCAGTTCAGTTGTTTTCAGACTGTTTGCCAGAAATAAAGATTTTTTTTTTTCATTTGCTTTCCATTTTCTATTTTTAATGTTCGACTCTCTGGTGTTTCAGGTGAAGATTTTGAACTGTTACAATGTGCTACAATAGTTGATACATTTCTCTGCAGCATCTGTGGAATATTAGCAACTATTGTATCAATTATTATTATTATTATTATTATAACAGCAGCCTTTAATGAAACTCAAGAAATGTATCAACTAAAGCAGTGATCCCCAACCAGTAGCTTGTGAGTAACATGTTGCTCCCCAACCCCCTGGATGTTGCTCCCAGTGGCGTCAAAGCAGGAGCTTATTTTTGAATTCCAGGCTTGAATGTTCCATTAAAAACCATGTGTACTGCCCAACAGACCCACCTGTAAGCAGCCAGTCCACATAGGGGCTACTAATAGCCAATCACAACCCTTATTTGGCACCTCCCAGGAACATTTTTCATGCTTGTGTTGCTCCCCAACTCTTTTTATATCTGAATGTTGCTCACAGGTGATAACGTTTGGGGACCCCTGAACTAAAGTATCAATTTAGAGTCGGTGACCCAGAAAACAACTGAACTAAAAAGGTGTTGGAAGGAGAACAACCCCTTTTAACAGTAGAACAATTTTTTAATATTACAAATATCTTCTTAACACTTATAATTATAAGGTAGTATAGGGCAAAATAAATACAATTTCTGAGCCCTATCAGTACATGATACTATTATTTATTCAAACTGTGCTTACAACATTAAAGATGTATGATATATTTGCTAATCAAAGTGTTTAGAAGCAATACGTTTATGAAAAATATTTGTGTTACTAGCCAGCACACTATATAACTTAAAGGAAGTGTTAAAAAGGCCTTTCAAGTAAATCGGGAAACATAAAGGATTAATAAATACTGTGTTTGGTCCAGGGACTGGTCTGGTTATCATTTAGGCCCCTAAACTGCTTTTCAGCATAACATTATATATACATAAAATATTACATATTTAAGCAGGCTAATGTACGGTCTATGACAAAAACCACCACAGTAGCTTTTATTGTACTGTATTGTACCAAGCTTTTATTGTACACTTGGAACATAAAAAGACTTACAGGTGGTCCAGGTAGAAATGGTGGGGGCCATCCAGAGAGAAAGGGATGTGCTTGATCCAGCTTCTCACCATGCTGAGAACAAAATAATATACTGTATAGAACCTGTTGTACTGAAACATGCTTTTAATCACTTATATTCTTGATTTTACTCGCTGCTTGAAAACTGTTTTGGAGGAACTCGCATTTTTGGTATTAGTTCTAAGTATATGCACCCTTGGACTGCGGTGATCTGTGAGTATGTCCTCCTAACTCATACTTTATTTTTGAAATTGTATTGACTCTAGTAGTGCTCACAGTGGTTGAATGCACCATATTTCTTTTGTTGTTGAATGCCCCAATACCTAAAATGGTTAGATGTCATCTCATTAAAGTTAATTAAATGTAGACAATGAAAGCACTTTATAATAAAATTATATATTTTTGTAAAAATAATAAATAAGTTTGTCAGTTAAGTTACATTTTATCTTTATTCGAATACTGTGCTCACCTTTATACACTAGGCTGTGGAAGGAAATAGGCACCATTTAAAGCATTGCCCAACTTGGTAATGATATTATCCACATATAAAGTAAACTGTTTGCAGCCTTAATATGTTTGCTATCCTTCATTCTACAGAAACAGGAAACCATTAACTTACACTCACTAAGGACAAGGACAGTTTTAGTCTATACCTGCACCAATTGTTTTTTATTTATAATTATATAATGGAATAGAGTCACTAGGGGAGAGGGGAGCTAAAAAAAAATGGCACTTCCAGTGATTTCACTTGCACTAGTCAGTTATAATGCTTACCCTTCCAAAGCCAGGCATAAATGGAGGGGGAACAGGAGGGAACTGGCCATTCCACTGTGAGGACTTTGGCGTCTCCCGGTTCTGAGGATCTTTGCTTTGATGCGATCTTGAAGATCTATCACTTTCATCTGTTGAATGCTCATCTCCATTTATCTCCTGAAACAAGTAGTTATATGAGGTACTGCTCATGTATAGGTACATAGTTCCACGCTTTCTTTTTAACTTATTCTGCAAATGCATGTGTTAATATGAAAAAAATGGAATTTGTTTAGTTACCTTAAATGGTCACTAATCTTTGATTCTGATTTCCATATGGAAGGTCTATTGGAAATATATTAAAGGCTGATGGCACACAGGGTTGTTTTCAGTAACCAAATTAAATGGCCCATAATCAGCCACTGCCTCCCATTAACTTGAATGAGAAATGATTGAAACCATCAGTTTACAGGAAACGTTCTACTACGATTATTCAGCATTGTCAGAAAGCAACCAGTTTGCCATACAGAAAATTGTATAGTGGCCCTTTAATATTAAAGGGGTGGTTCGCCTATACTTTAACTTTTACTACATTATAGAATGGGCATTTCTAAGCAACCTTTCAGTTGGTCTTCATTGTTTTTCTTTTTTTACAGTTTTTAAAGTATTTACCTATCTCTTCTGACTCTTTCCAGGTTTCAAATGGGGATCACTGACCCCATCTAAAAACAAATGCTCTGTAATGCTACAAATGTATTGCTACTTTTTATTACTTATCTTTCTATTCAGATCCTCTCCTATTCATATTCCAGTATCTTATTCAAATCAATGCATGATTGCTATTTTAATTTGGGTAAATTGTCTCAGAATATCACGCTCTACATCATACTAAAAAAAAGTTAGTTTAAAGGTGAACAACCCCTTTAAAATATTAATTAAAATTTGCAATAACAATAAAATTGTAGCCTCACAGACAAACAGTTTTTTGGCTGCCACAATCAGTTATGTTCATTTAAAAGCTGGAAAGAGGCAACAAATGAAAAAAAATCTGAGACAAAAAAAAAAAAAGTTGCTAAAAACAGCACATCCTATAACATACTAAAAGATAATTGTAGGGCTCTTACTCATGAGCGTTTTTACCTGCGCTCCCCTGCGTTCCGTTTTTCGGCGTTCAGCCGCAGGGAAGCGCAGGAATAGACGCATTTCATTTTTTCAAATGGGGCTGTACTCACACAGGCGCATGTAGGCGCAGGAAAAATGCAGCATGTTGCGTCTCAACCTGCGTTCGGCGCCTACATGCGCCTGTGTGAGTACAGCCCCATTTGAAAAAATGAAATGAGTCTATTCCTGCGCTCCCCTGAGGCTGAACGCCGAAAAACGGAACGCAGGGGAGCGCAGGTAAAAACGCTCATGAATAAGAGCCCTAATAGATTAATTACTCCATTAAAAAGAGACACTCATTAGAAAATGAAACTCTCAGCAACAGATTTAGTCCAGAAAGTTTTTGCCTAAGCACCTCTTATTAAATAAAGTTTATCCTATCACTTAAAGCATGAATGACACACATTAATAGTTGGCCGTTGCATTTCCTAATAACCGTTATACATAATGTCATGTTATATTTGATTTCCTACCTGCTCTTGGTCCCTTTGGTCACTTTCTGCTTCAGAAGTATCTGGAAAACGCAGGTCAGCCAAGCTGTGTTCCTCACTATTGCCATATCCGCTATAAACAACTATGCAAGTCCCTCTTTTAGCATCAATGGAAGAGATGGTAGCTGAGTAAATATTCCCATCTTCTGACCAAACGGCATTACACGTGTCTCCTATTCTCCACTGGAAAACAAGCATGTAAAACATTCAACAAATGAAATGTAAACTGGTCTTCAATACCAATGTCGTTTATAGGATATATTAATAGAAGTTTAATTACAATGATGCTTGCACTGTTTTTCTTTTTTAGATTCTGTGGCAAGTTTCAAAACTACAAATCAATGAGCTATTAACATGCCTATAAAATGCATTCATTTAATTCAAATTCTGGATTTATATTGTGTACTAAAAACT